>NW_024065964.1:0-258775 GCF_011947395.1 Colletotrichum karsti
AGCTTTAACTTAACTCTCCTAATCCTTTTAATAGATCCCTAGGATAGCTTAAGGGATTCCTTATCTAAGTTAAGAACTACTAGAATTTCTATTATAATAACTTTAAGAATAGAACTAAGAAGGTTATCTATATATCTACCTTCCTTAAGGGATGAGCCCTCTAGTGGTTTAAACCCTTCCTTAAAGAGTACCTCAATAAGGAAACACTTAACTATTATTCCACTAAAGTTAGAGATATTTTTAGCAGCTTCTAGGGCTTTAAGTCTACCCTAAAGTCTCTATTCTAAGACCCTAATGAGAAATAATAAGCTGAATGAGACTTACTTCGCCTCAGATAGACCAAGTCAGCCAAAGACTATACCATAGAGTTCCAATAGATCTATACCTAGCTAGACTTAACTAATAAAAGCAAGATCTTTATATTCTATAATAACCTTAAGGATGAAGTTAAGGATAAAATTATTAAGGTTAATAGACCTAAGGACTTCCTCTAGTATACTAAGCTTGCTATTAAGATTAATAACTAACTATATAAGTAATATAAGGAGAAAGGCAAATGATAACAACCTACTAACTCCAGCCATAAGTACTAGTAGTAGCCTAGATACTATAATAACAATCAATATAACAAACGCAATAGCACCGCCTATAGACACTATAGCAGACCTATAGATCTCAGCGCAACCTAGCGTAATAATAACAATAAGGATAACAGCTAGAAGAAGAACATTAAGTACTATAACTATAATAAGAATAGATACCTTATAAAAGAATATAGAGCACCTAAGAAAGAACGCTTCTAGCTAGTACCTAAGAAAAGATAAGTTAGTGCTACTATTAAGGCAATCCCTTATAAATAACTTAGTTAGACTACCTACTTTAATAATAACTATAGAGTTTACTTAGACTCTAAGGAATATATAGGATAGTACCCTAAGAACCCTAGTAGAACGGGATATAATACTACTAGAGTGAAGAATATTAGTGGACCCCTAAATTAATAAACTATTGCTATAGGATATAGAAGTAATAGCAAACTTAAGCGTAAGGCTTAAGAATAACTTAATAGCCTCTTAGAATATAGGGCCCTTAAAGAAAATAGATAGTTTGAGATGTCTAAATATATTAGCCTCAAATAAGAACTAACCTATAACTTAGATAAGCTTTATAACGTTATATAATAACGTGCTTAGATAGTAGCTATCTATAGGTATAAACCTAGTATTAATAATACTAGCTCTAAAGAGGACTCTAATGATGAAACCACTAGGACTAGTAAACGCCTTTAGTACTAGAAAATTAATCCTATAAAGGATAAATAGATACTTAAATTCTTTAGCACCTCAGGAGAATAGCGTGATAGAAACTATAAACTAGAGTTTAGACTAGATAACTACCTATATTTATATATAGAAAGTAACCACTACTAATACCTCTACTAGCCGTAGTGCTTCTTTAATAACTATAAGGAATATCTTAGAGATAAGTATATATATTAATTCTACCCTAGAAGGTATAACTAAGAACCTATTAGGAAGGTCTATTAAATTAACTAAATATATAGATAGGAACTTAAGCTATTTAATAGATAAATTACAACCTTTAGACTAAGCCAAGAGTACCCCATGAGATGCCTCCATAATACTAATATAAGCTAGTAAGATTGCTAATAAGATAAATATATAATCTATAGAGAAAATAAGGCTAAAGCATAGCAACTCTACTAGAATAGAGCGACCCCCCCTATAGTAAGGTATAAGGAGAGCCAGCTCTAGAAAGCATAACGCAAAGGGAAATGGATCACCTACTATAGAGACGACTAGTTAAAAAACTAGGATCGCCTACTAAAACCAAGGGACAATAATAGGTAGATAAGATAAGGTCCCTATATAGTGCAACTAGGGCATACCTAGCTTAATAATATAAGTATATCCAAGTTTAGATATAACTTAATAGAAGACTAGCTACCGTAATAATAGATAGTAGAGCCTAAGGAAACTTTATATTGCTATAAATAGTGAATAAATAAAAATTAACCTAGAAAAAGAAAGCAGTAGAAGACTGCTATAAACTCAGCACTATTGAAGGAGAATAAGTCTAGTATGGTGGAGGACACATTACAGCAGAGACAGCGCACCTCCCTATGCAGATCTATAGCTAGAATGAGCGACTGAACTTTAATATTATGGAGATAGGAGATAAGTATAATGTTATCCTTAGAAGACTATAGTTATATAATAGTAACCTATAGATAGATTAGAGAACTAGCTAACTCTATTAGGACTAGGATTTAGTTACTGAGTAGTAGCCTAGAAGAGATGCCTCAAACAAACCTTCTAGAACTCCTAAAGTAAAGAGATTTTTAGTATACCTATAAATTAAGGATATAAATGCTAGGACGTTATTAGCAATAGATATCAATAAGGAAGATTAACTTCTATCTATCCTAGAAGAATACTAGTAATACTAAAAGCTATTTGCTAAAGAACTCAAAATAGGACTACTAGAATATAGCAACTATAACCATAAGATACCCCTAAGAGAAGGGAAGGAGCCTAAGTTAGAAGTAATCTATAGACTTAATTAGAAGGAAATAGAAGCGCTTAACGCTTACCTTGAAGAAAACCTATAGAAGGGATATATTAGACCCTCTACGTTACTAGTAGGATATCTAATCCTATTTATACCTAAGAAAAACGGCAAACTATAACTCTATGTTAATTATAGAAAACTTAATAACATTATAATTAAGAACTATTACCTACTACCGCTCATCTTAGAACTTAGAGATCTACTATATAGAGCCTAGTAGTTTATAGCACTCAACTTAAAAGGAGCCTATAACCTAATACGTATAAAATCAGGTAAAGAATAGAAAATAGCGTTCTAAATACGCTAAGGATACTATAAGTACCTAGTAATGCCCTTTAGACTTACTAATATACCTATAACATTCTAGATAATAATTAATTATATCCTATAAGAATACCTAGATATATTTATTATAGTTTATCTTAATAACATCCTAATCTTCTTAAAGACGCTAGAAGACTATAAGAAGTATGTATATTAAGTGCTATAGAAACTCTAAGAAGCTAAACTCCTAGTGGAACTAAAAAAGAGCAAATTCTATACCTAAGAAGTTAAATTCCTAGGCTTTATAATAGCCCCTAGAATCCTCAAAATATTAAAAGATAAAATCATAGCAGTATAAGACTAGCTAATACCCTAGAACGTTAAGGATATATAATCCTTTATTAGATATATAAACTACTACTAATAATTCCTAGAAGGATACTTAGATAAGAACAACCCTCTTATAAGGCTCTTAAAGAAAGATACCCTATAGCAATAGGAAGAAGAGTAAGAATAAGCCTTTAATAAGATTAAGCAATAAGTTATATTGGAACCTATATTTATTATACCTAACCCTAAGAAACTATTTAAAGTTGAGACTAACTCCTTAGACTACACTATAGGAGGATAGCTAGGCCAATGAGACGATAAAGGATAGCTACGCCTATACGCCTTCTTCTCATATAAGCTATATAGCCTAGAACTTAACTATTAAATCTATAATAAAGAACTTATAGTAATTATTAAAGCATTTAAGGAATAGAGACCTTAACTATTAGGAATAAAGTATAAAGTTAAGGTCTATAATAATTATAAGAATCTTACCTACTTTACTATATTAAAAGAACTTAATAAATAATAGATTAGATAGTCTAAATTCCTCTTAGAATTTAACTTTAAAATTATCTACTAGAAAGGTAAAGAAAACGGAAGAGCAGACGCTCTCAGTAGGAGACTGGACCATAAAGTCCAGGTACCTGAGGAAACCTAAGTTATCCTTAAGAAGGATAAGAAAGGAGACCTTATGCTAGCAGCTAGACTCTTGATGATGGCTAGAAGAGACAATACCAGCATAACTAGAAGGATGTCTCCTGAAGCCATTAGGGAAATACACTCTGCTCCTGTATATGGCTACCAAGGCGTAACTAAGACATAGAAACGCATTAGATAACACTATAATAAAACGGCTATATAATAACAAGTATCTTTAGCGATTAGGGACTATGAGGTTTGCGCGAAAAGCAAACCTAGTTAATATTAGCCTTATAGTAAGATATAGCTGCTCCTAATGCTATAAACCGTATAGGAATCTATCTCATTAGACTTTATTACTAAGTTACTTAAGTCCTAAGAACTAATAACTAAAGTCCACTATAATAGTGTCCTAGTTATTATTAATAGACTCATAAAGTATTTATACTTTATTCTATATATAGAGTCTAGCACTATAGAAGACCTCACCTATAAGTTTCTATAGATAATTATTAGCTAATATGGAACGCTAAAGGAAATTATATCTAATAGAGATAAGTTATTTACTTCTAAGTTTTAGAGATCCCTAATCTTATAGCTTAGATCTAATTATAAAATATCTACTACTTTTTATCCACAAACTAATAGCTAGATAGAACAAATCAATCAGATTATAGAGACCTATCTATACTACTATATTAACTACTAACAAGACAATTAGGTTTAACTACTACCTATAGCCTAGTTCGCCTATAATAGCGCAGTAGGAGAAAGTATAAAAGAATCACTATTCTATCTAAACTATGGATTTAACCTAATAGCCTATAGAGAACCATAATAAGGCCTAGCAGCTCTGAAAGCTATAGTAGATATTAATAAACTTAAGGAAATCCAGTAAGAGCTACCTAGAGAACTTAAATTTATATGTAAATAAATATATAAATACGCTAACACCTTAAGAGTTAAGGGACTAACTCTATAGGAGGGGGATAGTATATACCTTCTCTATAGAAATATTAAGATAAAATAACTAAGTAATAAGTTAGACTTTAAGAAACTTAGACCTTTTAAAATTATATAGAAGGTATCTAATATTAACTTTAAACTCATACTACTAGACACTATAAAGTGCTATCCAGTCTTTCACATTTTACTTCTTAAAAAAGCACCAATAGGTTTATATATAAAAGACTATATTATTATAGAACCCCTTAAACCAGAATATAAAGTCAAATAAATTATTAACCACTATAATAATAACAGAAATATAGAATATCTTATTAAGTAGAAAGGATATAGATATAAAGATAACTTATGGGAACCTATTAAGAACCTTCAGCATTCCTAGTAGATACTATAGGAGTATTACTAGGCAGTAGGAACCTAAGGTTGGAGAAACCCTTACCTAGACTAAAGTTTACTAATAATAGGTCGTTAGGGGCACCCCAAGAAGATAAGTCTAATACCACATGTAACTCCTTAGTATCTAACGTACGCTCCTTAGCCTCCTACTCCTCTATAAATTGTATACTATAATAAATTAAGTCTAAACTACACTCTTTTAAGAAACGTTTATATTTCTATAAATAAGATAAATAACCTATTATAATAGCTAGCTATATCTAGAGAAGCTCAAGAGCCTCTTTAGCCTCTTGCTCCTCCTACTTAATCTTCTTCTGCTCCTTAAAATAATAATTCACTATAGTTATTAGTATAGAAAAAATAGAAAACTAAAATAAATAACTTATAAGCGTTTGCTATATCTCCCCTATTATAGTTAGATAGACTATAGCTCACGCATTCGCTGTAGCGCTTAGAGTTTGTAAGGTCCATTTTGTACACCTAGTTAAACTAGAAATATAGAGAGTATAGTATCACGTTGTAACTATAGAGATCAACTAATTAACTAAGAGCTTAACGGTTTTACTTGATCTTAATATGATAAGCCTTACGTAAAGGCTTAGAAGGTTTTTAAATATAACCTAATATAGTATTAGCATTATAGAAATAAGGAAGCATAATTAATAACTCCCCAACCTAGGAGTAGCAACCTACTTATACTAGTCTTAGGGATAAGACCTTTAGAGAGAAGACCTAATATTATGACCTATTAGGCTTAGCTACTAATATAACCCTATTAGGCTCTTAGCAGCTAATGTGGATATATATAACCTAGTAACATAAGGACGGTTAGGGATCCTTAGAAGGGAAGAACTATAGTGTAAGTTATATAACGATAAGATAAGGATTATTTAGGATTAAAATGATCTAGATAGACTTAGGGGCTAAACGATTATTCTTAATTAGAATAATCTAGCTTAACCTAAGGTATAAAGAGTATATACTAGGAAAAGGACTTATATATAGGATGGACTTGAGCTCGGCTTAAGGACAAACTTCTATAGCTCTTTAGTAATCAACTTATGATTATTACTTATAATACTTTTAGCTATACCTAAGTGATAATTACTCTATAACTCTTATTGAGGCCTTAACTGATTACTAAGACCTTTAAAGACCTATAATTACTTAAATAGCCCTATAGAACGACTTAATACTATTTATAGTTCTCAATCCCTAACTTACTGCTAATATAAACCCACTATCAGTTAGCTGGCCGTAATACCCTTCTTCTTATTAAGCCTCCCTAATAGTATTAAGGATAATATTCCTATATAAAGTATAAGCTAATATAAGGAGGTAATTAGCTAAATAGTATTTACTCTAATAGATATTAATTAAAATAGATTAATATATATTTAATAGAGTTTTATAACTTAACTTAATAGTAATACTATAAGTAATATATATAGTTTTTTAAAGCTATATATTATAGAGAAAAAGCTAAATTAATATACCTTTAGAATAATTAAGCCTTTAATATATTATAATACTCTTATTTTTAAGGAAGTATTTAAAAAAGATCTTATTTTATTTAGCTATTACTTAAGGGTTATAAAAGCTATTTTTAAAGTTCTAATAGAGTATCTAAATAGCTATTAATATAGTAATAGATATTATTTTAAAGGAGTTAAAGAAGCTTAAATAAAAAGAGAGATAAAAAAGAAAGTTAATTAAGCTTTATTACTTAATAACTTTATTAAATAGAGTATAAAGACCTAAATAGATAAGGCTATTTATAACTACTTTTTAGGTAAACTATATATTTAAAGTTTAGATTTTAATAATTTACTTTTAAGTTAAACTAAGAGGGAACCTACTTATTTATAGTATTAAGAATAATACTAACTTTATTACTATATTAGGTTAGAATACTAGTTATATAGCATATAAATGCGCTTTGCTTATATACCTTAGTGCCTGGGAAGAGCTACCTTATGAGACGTGCTGTGGGGGCTTCACAGTGTTTGGGCGTTCCACTGCTGCAGGCAAGAACTGAGTTGAGGTGACGATCCTGCGTCCACTGGCCGCCAGCTGCGGCCAGCTGCAGTCTGGTGGATGTGCTGTTAGTATCCTGGGAAGGGACGACCTCCTTCACTTACACGACTCTTTCCTCGCAGTCCACTTGTCCTTCCTTCCCGTAACATGAACAACGTAAAAAGTTTTCGGACTATCGTTGTATGTGAACCAGAACCTCGTCCTTCACAGGTATTTCTTGCACAAATTCCTCGCCGCCATCTCTCACTAATACGTCCTCTTCCAGCACCAGAACCTCCAGAGGTTGCATTCGTTCCTCATGTGCTACAATTCATCTACCTAGGCCTCATCTCTCCTATCATGGCCATCACCAAACTACCTCAATACACCGTACGCCTTCTAAGGTCCACCGTCGATCTTCCCACACCCGTATCCCTGATCAAAGAGCTTGTCGAGAACTCCATTGACGCTGGCGCTTCCAACATCGAAGTCACCGTTTCTGCCAACGTGATAGACAGGATCCAAGTCCGCGACAATGGCCACGGCATAAACTCCGAAGACTTCGACGCCCTTGGACGGCCGTCGCACACTAGCAAGCTTCGTACTTTTGAAGAGCTCCAATGCAAAGGCGGTCAGACTCTCGGCTTCCGTGGCAACGCTCTCGCCAGCACGAACGCTGTGTCAAAACTCATGATCACCACGAGAACAGCTGGGGATTCAGTTGGAAATCTCCTTGAGCTGAATCCAAAGGGAGGAGGTATCATGACACAAAAGCGTGTGTCAAGCCCACCTGGGACGATAGTCGATGCCTCCAACCTCTTCTCAGCGCTTGTGGTGCGCAAGCAGCAGGTCCTCAAGGAAAGTGCGAAGATCCACGGTCACATCAAAGATTTACTACAATCATACGCCCTGACTAGGCCACACATCCGACTTACGTTCAAAGTCCTCAAAAACATGAAGCGCTCCTGGTCTTACGCGCCTTCTGGCGGAGCTGACGTCAGGGAGGCGGTTCTGCAGGTCTTTGGCAAAGAGCTTGTTTCTCAGTGCGTCTAGAAGACATACACGGGGAACACCGTTGAGGGCGGACCAACCTTGAAGAGACCAAACACACCCGCCTCTGTTCTGCGTCTGGCAGCATTTCTACCGAGCGCGCATGCAGATCCCGCTACGATAGGGGGGAAGGGATATTTCATCTCCGTCGACTCTCGGCCAATGAATACCGAGAGAGGGACGATGAAGAAACTCATCAAGATCTACAGAAAACACATAAAAGACTGCCTCCAAAAGCAAGGTCTCCTGACGCCATTTATCAGACTTGACATCGAATGCATTCTTGGGAGCTACGACCCCAATGTTGCAACAAACAAAGACGAGGTGCTGTTCGCCAACGAGTCAAGATTATTGACCTTGTTCGAGGACATGTGTCGAGAGTTGTATCAAGGTTCCAATTCTCAGTCGAAATCTGTTGGGATTGGTCGCCAGTCCGAAGCGCCGGATGCCAGCTACGATGAGTCGGAGCTTGTACAAGACGGCCATGAAGAAGAGACGAGGAAAACCTCTCGGGACCTGTCGTCAGAGGGGCCCCAAAACCCAGATGAGGAATATCTCGGAGACGACTCCCAAGTTGCCGGCCAGCAGCTTAACAGCCCCCCTTCCGACGAGATCCGTAACGTTGGTCAATTAGCTGTACATGCTCATGTTCCTGACATCCGAAAACATGTGGAGCAGGAATTCAGTGCTGTGGCCAACGTAGCGGAGTGCTCAGACGACACACTCTCTCTGCACAGCCAAGATATCCCCGATGTGGAAGCCGATCAGCCACATGCACAGCAATCCGGTTCAGCCGCTGCACCAGTTCATCCAGAGCTAACGCAATCACTTCTTCGATTGGAATGGGAAGTTGATATGGCGAGAAGCCAAACCGCAACTCCGGAAGTAAACACCCAGGAGGTCCTTCTGGTCCCGGTGCAGTCGAACATGACTGGATACCTGAGCCAGCAGCGGAGAGAACAAACTCGGAGGGAGAATCCAAATCCCTGGTCTCTGGCCAGAACGGCGGCGCAGAGACGAGGAGCAAACCGAGACGAAGGTACTCATAATTTGGTCGGTATCGAGCCAGTTGAGAACCACTCAGCCGGCCCAAAAGCTAGCAATCCGGCTCACCCTCCTAGCGCTGGTCTCGTACGCGATGGTTCGAGTGGCATGTACGGGATGATCCCCAAGAATCCCGACTTATTTCCCGATCAGCAGTTTCGCCGCGATAAGACATTTCCTGTGCAAAGGGATGATGCCTTTGAGGCCGACGACGTCGAGCTGCAACATATGCTCCCCCCACATGGCGCCGAGCAGATTATGAGACACCAAGCAGAGTCTGGAATTCCACGAAATGAAGAGCAATCTAAAAACCCGAGAGCTAGAAACGAGTTCGATAACCTGTCATACGAAATTGAGCGAGACTTGGGTATCCAGCCAGACCGTCGCACCCAAACACCGCATCCTTCGACCAAGTTCGGCCCAAACTCTTTTTTCGGCACGCCGCCGTCTTCTTCCAGCCCCGTTAACAAGCCATTTCGAATACCTGCTCTTTTCGCTCCAAGCGAAAAGGACCGTGGAAGACCTGCTCGAGCTCCCCAAGCTCGCGTTACCCAGGGTGGACCACGCGCCGGTCGTCGTAAATCTGATGGACTTGTCCAGCGCAAGCTTACTCTCAATGCCACAAAGAATCTGGGGCCCAGTGAGCTTCGAGACTTTACGACTGACTGCCTGGACGCGGATTATGATGCGTTCGAAGATGGCCATGTTAGTGGTATGCATCAATTGAATGGTTGGCATAGGCATGTTAGTCCTACTCCCACTGAGACAGTTTTGGCCAACACTTTCGAAAGACTGGGTGGTCTTCGGCGCAGACCCGAGGAGATACCCCACTCAGACCTGCGCCGTCCCATCAGTCCGAGCATGACTGAAGCATACGAGAATGCCGTCGCCAGACTGAATGCTCTGCGACCCCAGGCCGAGGATATCATCCAGACGGGTGGCGGTCGTGGTTACCCCAACCAGGTCATTGACCAGACAGAAGACGACGAGCAAACCGAGCAAAGAGTAAGAACGATGCGAGGATCAATTACAACGGCGCCGGACATGTCACCGCGCGCTTACTTGAGGAAGAGGTTGGCTTCCAGGTCAGGTCGAGGAACAAGACCCACAAGAGAATGAGATCAGAGATGCTACCATTTGAAAGACTCTATGACCAATCTTACTTACAAGTCCAGTCACTTGCGATTGATATCCGGCAGATGGAACAGCGAACAGTGCAAGCTTCTGATTGCGATTTCTACGTATCGAGCGGCAAGTCAGAAGTGGCGTTCAATCTCGAGCCGGCAGAAATGGACAATATCAGCAACAAACTTCAGGAGATTGTGGAAATCTGGGCACTTGAGGAGTATGGAGTGGAAGTGGAACTTGAGATCAATGTCGCCGAATTACTAATGGGGGATATGGATGTTGCAAGTTGATGACGGGATACATGGCGCAAAGAATGTGGCGTGAAATGAATTGCTTTTCAATCTTCGGATGGACGGGACAAGTCTCATCGGTGTATGTTGCAGATGAGCCTTACGCTCAAATATGATTCATGCGATTTGCTTTCAGCCGCCTTCCAGTGTGATTGTATTGTGCTTCCGTCTTTGCGATCCGTTCCAAGAACACTTGACTGAGTACAAACACACAAGAAGGACTGACATCGACTTGTTTATAACCTCCAGACAGCTGTGATACTGGCCGGTCGTTTATGCCAAAGATAGCAGCGTCACCCGGAGCCACCCGAACTGCAACTACCTTGAACGTGTAAAACGAACGACCAAGCCTTCTGATTTGACAGAGGATACCTAAATGACCTATAGTGTCAGAAAGTTGAATCACATCAGTCAAGACTTGATAAGCAGTTGGATCAATCAGCTAGCTCCCTGTGCTTCGAGTTATACACACTCCTTCTGGCCCCCTTTTCACCTGCGTATCCGAGGCGACGGGACGGAGACGTAAGTGTGGAATCGTGGCTCGAACCAAATGGACATCACCGTGGGCTGGTGAAATTTGGACTAGGTATCACTGCATCTTCTGCTGAATCATTAGAACCAGAATTGGCAGCGCCCGCCGCCATCATCGAGTCACACACGCGCACGCCATCTCCGCGTTGCCGCGTCGTATTCCCCTATCCCGGAGGTACGTTTGCCGCTGCCGACCTGCCACTCACTTCGGTGATGTAGATGGGCCGATATACGATGTGCCTTAGGTAAGGAGGGGGTTTGAACGGGAAGAGGGGGGGAAGGGGGAATCAGCCCGGTTCGCGGGCTAACAGTAGCGCACCATCGTATCATGATGCTGGCTTGCATCGGCCATTCTACCAGGGCCGCAGCACCACAATAGTTGAGCACGGTTTTGCGTTGCTCTGAAGCCACTGATAATGGCCTCTAGGCTGCGTTTTGGTGATAACTGCCTGCCTGTAGTCGGAGCGGTGTGGCTTGCCCGTGTCGGCTGGTCTGAAGATGGGCCGGTGACGGGACGGGAGCCACTCCGGGCACCATGGCGTCCTGCTTGTCTCACTTCTTTGAGGGTATGGCTGTTGTCACATTTGCTTGGAGATGAGCGGGATCCGAAGCCGCAGGGAAACGGCTCCGCAAATGGACTAGATGTGGTTATTAATAGCTTGTCGTTCTCGGATGCTTGAAGCCATCTCGTCAGACCCGGTGAGTTGTTGTCAGGTACGCGGGGAAGATGTGTGTGTGTGTGTGTGGCTTTGGTACGTCGGCAACTTTAAGAAAGTAACCCGCCGGACCGGTACATCGTAGACTCTCGACTAAAGAAGAGCTACACTGCACCCGCTCGGTAGCCGGCTGTACATGGAGGAAAGCCGATCGATTGCGTCTGACTTTCCCTTGTCCCTATTTCGTCACCTCGGTCTGCGGGGAAGTATGAACCAAGAGAAGGGGGGATGATGGATGCCAGACGCCAAATGGAGACGGGTTAATGAGTGAAGGGGTGGTATTTCTCCACCATTGCCGTTGTGAAGCAAGCGAATACCACAGCTCTGTTGCACCGGCCGTTCGGAATGACGGAGGACGACGGCAAGGTGGAGACGGGTAGAGTGCCGGTCGGTCGGTACTGGCGTCTTACTGAATTACGCACATGAGTACGGATAACTATCGAAGTCGGAGTTCCATCGATACCGAAAATAGCCAGCCAATGAAAGAAGGCTAGTTGATATGGGGATTGGCACGTGCTGAAGTTCGTATTACTTCAGTGAAGGAATCTGATCCCTATTCGTCTCTTCTTGCGGAGGGCGGAGGGACGGCGCGATGATTGGGTAAGCCGAGTGCGAGTCCGGGCAACGTCGACGCGGGATGATGACTTGTCGACGTTTCCTGGAGTTGACATGAATGAGGAGTATATGCGCTTCATTGGCGAGACTTGACGGAAATAACGCAAGTTAGGTCCTGTGGGCACGTAGCATGCGGTAAACCTGATGTTGAGCACCACGCTTGCACCTGGCGGTTGTACAGATAAGTGGAGGGGATAACGGCAATTGCGTGGTTGCAAGCAAATAATATGCGCGAGAAGCGTATTTCGACGTGGAATGCTGTGATGAGCCAAGGACACAATAGGTATCTCAACCGCCCTGCGTGGGACTGGTTGCACGGATGAAGTGTCCAGTTGTACAAATAGAGGTATAACACAGCTGGTGTTATACATGGAGAAGCCGTCAATCACAATTGAGGGCTGGTCCTCGTCGATGGTTTTTTTCTTGCTTGCTGTCAGAACTGTCCAGTGTCGTTGAGTTCAGGCGGTCTCCGCGTGCGCCTGGACCCAACTTGGGTGCTGCAGAAGTCTTGGTTGCTTCGTTCCGGGTTTTCGGCCTGGCACACGTTGTGGAGGGTTTTGACGATCACTTCTGCGACGCGGTTGATTGCGTGGTACCTTGGAACTTGGAACTTTGCTGGAGACATGGCGATCTCGATTCGGTAAGCTTGCTGTTTTTGTACTTTTGTCTGCTGGCCTGTGGCGGCTGATGTGAACATGGACGCTGTCCAGGCTGATTACAACCTATATGCCCCTGATGTCTGTTGACTAGAGTCACGGGATACTTCTAGAGCGGCATCGGGTTGTTCCATTCCTTGACGGTGAGGTGGACCCTCATGATGGTGGTCAATGTCGAGCAGTGTGATGCTTGTAGCCCGGGTTTCGTCTGAAGTCACAGTTTGCGCTGCCACTGTTCTGTTTAGTTCATGATCCTGGCAGATTGGCCCATGCACGCCCGTCGTCATCTCCGCCGAATTTGAGATTGCGATGCGTATCCGTACCTCCGTACAGAATGGATTGGACATGGCGGTGTGTTAGGTTTCTCCAGAACAGACGAACAGGAGACATCGTTCTGGAGCAGAAAGGGTTTTCTTCATCGTCAAGTCTGTCTTGAGGCCTACTGAATGGTGATTCAATAGAGTTCGGCATTTCGAATACGTTAAGACCCCTGACATTTTCTGGCGTTGGGGTTGGGGTCGGGGTTGGCGCTGGGTTAGTGCAGCTTGTTGATGACGTTGCGGATGATGAGCGGCATGAATGTGTGTATAAGTGAGTGTCTTGGAAGGCACGCGACGGGTGCAATGGCTGAAGAGCGGACTCGCGAAGGTAAGTCAGTTCGAGTGGTGTGTCAGCCATGTGAGACGCGGCGGTCGGTATGTACGAGCGCACTTTGATGGCATTTATTAGACGTTATCTTAGACCGAGACACAGGCACCGGCCTTGGTCCACCCGCCAGCTGTCGAACGAGGCTGGGGTGGTTACGGATACCTTGCCGTTTGCTGGAGTGTGATGCGTGATGCGTGATGCGGAATACGGGTACCGCCATCCGCACGTCATAAGGTGCCAGTTCTGGGGTTTCGGACCGGGCGCTAGCCATCTCGAGCAGTCAATTCGGAGGAGATTTTTTTGTCCTACCCGTCGCCATCCTGTTTACTGTTAGAACGAACCATTTGCCGTCACGGCGTCCCCCAGACAGTCTGCACTGACTTGTAGAGATAGGTATCACATCACCTTAGGTAAGGTATTGAAGGTTTGGAGTACCTAACCGTAAGGAATCTTAGCTTGCTTACTTTATGGATAGAGAAGAAAAGGCCGTGAAAAAAAGGGTCCAAAGCAAATACGGATACTGACCATGGAAATGAGCTGAAGAAAAGGCGGCGACGGAGTCAGCTGCATTCTGACCTGACAACCAGCCGGCTACCTGACGTGACCTGAATTGAAATGGACCAGACGGGCAACGACGGGGCTCGGCTGCGCCTTACTGAGTGGAGACCGCCAACCTCACGGGGGACGCCCAACGGGCAGCCAACCGGTAACTTGGAATGAGACAGGGGATCCCTTGGATTTGTGGCTTGTCTGGCCAAAAATGGGAGGATGGATTGATGGGGGGAAGACACTGTGGAAAGAAGCGAAAGGAAACCTAGAACTTGGGTGTACTCTTTAGGGAAGTCGGCAGGACCTGGAAGCATGGCAGCAGGCACCAGCGAATCCCATTCTCTCGACTAATACATCTCCTCGGTAAGTACATACGTTACGTTAGAAAAGAAAAGAAAAAGATTTTTTTTTGCTTCACTGAGCACTCAGTAAGGCACCCAACTTTAGGAGACTTGGAATGCTTCGGTTGACGTGCCCTGCATTAGGAAATGCAGCGCATCGCCGAATGGCGCCGCAAATTCCATGGCCTTGCTCCATACTGCATCATACTGGGCTGCTCCCAGCAACAAGCCAGCGCACTGATCGGTTCTTAGTTCCGGGGCTGAATGGGCCCTCCTCGACTGAATGCCCCCGAAAGGGAGCCCTGGACAGCGACTGGACGAGCCCGTGGCAAAGAACAGCATGGACAAGGGACGGGGGACGGGGCAAGATGAGGGACGATTCGGACGGGATGCACACGACCTGAGGGAATGAGGATGGCGAGGTGCTCAGCCACCGAGGTGCAGACGCTCTGCAGGCGGAGCTGGCTGCTATTTGTTTCTGCGTTAGGTTACGAGAGGTGGTCCAGTGTTCAGTGTTTCTGGTACCTACCTAAGGTACCTACGTATCCATACCCATGCAGGGAAAGAGGTCCTCAGTTGCACTAAACAAAACAGTACCTTACCTACTTGGGTACGTAGCCATCGCGAGCCAGGGGTCGGGGATGTTTTTTTGCTGATGTCTTCCCTCCCGCTCTACCAATTCGTACCTTAAGGTACTACCGTCCAACAATCCGTCTCCCGTCTGGCTCGACTTGTACCTACGTAGGTATTTGCACTTGCATCTGCATCGGCAGCGGCACCACCACCACCACGCCGTTGTGCTCGCTCAGTCAGACACACACGCACACCCACCCGTTCAACGTTCTTTCGCCTCTCCCCTCGACTTCTCACTCCTACTCTTACCGCCCGCCGTTCCTTCTTCATCCCACCGAATCCGTGACCTCCGATCATACAATACCGACGACCAAATCGAAGAAACCCGTCAACGTCCAGCGCTGACGCCGTTGGGCGAACGAACCGAAGACACCGACACGAAACGATACGAGCCGACCGCTGCAGGAATCCCAAGATGCCGATATTCTAGCACACAACCTCGTGCTTCTCTCCATCTCTCTTTCCTTGCGTGTGCGTCTCTCGTTCACCCTTCAACATTCACCTTCGGCGCCCACTGCAATCGTCGACACCGTCGCCCACGCTGGCCCGAACCATGCGAATGCCTCGCACTGCTCCTCCGCCAGACCTGCCCGATCTCGATTGTGTTCCAAGATATGCAGCTTCCACTTCTCCAGAATATGGAAAACGCGCCTCTTCGCTGCCATTCCAACTCATGACATCTACTCGCTCGCTTTCTCAAATATTCCGATCCCCTCCACCCGACTGCACCATGGATCGCCATCACCACGCAACCCCACGTTCGCCTTCCTCACGATTCTCCCTAACTACGTCCAACCTCTTCGGCATGCTTTTAGTCATCCTCGCATGCCTGGCCCTCCAACCCGTTGCGGCCGTCTTGATTCCCTTCGACAACTGTCTTGACAGCAGTTATACGCGTACTGAACCGAATAAAACCGCGACTCTGCAATGGAGTGCGCTCTACGTCGATGCCCGCTTTGAAACAGACGACCCAGGCCACAACCTCCAGGTCATCGTCTGGGGCAATGTGTCTGGCTCTTACACAAATCCTGTCGGAACTGCCCCTGCCTGGAACGATCCGGACTGGAGAGATGATAGCAAAGAATACGGCAAAATTCTAGACAAACCCGACAACGGCAACGTCACGACTCTTCAAACAAAAGTCAATGTCCTGAGCTATCAGCCTTACTTCCATAGAAGCGCTTTCTGCAACGGCAGCATTGCCAACGATACAGGAAGCCTTATCAACGGCAGCTGTCCGCTGGCGCCCACGTTCAATACTTCAGCATTGTAAGCTTTGCTTCTTCAATACTCAGTTTGTGCCTAGCTAAACCATTGCAGTGAGAGTCCCTACGGCAACTTACCCGCCATCAAGTTGTCTCAAGACTTTAACGCTTCGTACGCCTTCTCGTCGTTCGCCCCGACGTTCCTGCTCATTTATGGCAACAAAGGAGCCACTCAAATCGGCTGTGTCTCTGCAACGGTGACGCCCGACCTCGGCAGTCTATCTGCGCTACTGCGCTACCTTCCACTCGTGGTTCTGCTCTTTGTTGGCTTTGCTACCATGTTCGCCTCCATCTTCAGCCCCTCAGGCTCAACCGACATCTTTCACTGGACGACGAACTATGGCCGAGATGATAATCTGCTGCGCCTGGTCACACCCGGCTTTGGAGACTGTCTCCAGTACATCCAATTCGTCGCTCTTACCGGCGGATTGTCCATCAACTATCCTGGTTTCTACCAGCCGGTTACCAGTCAGGTCGGCTGGTCAGCGCTGATGTTCAACGAGAGTTTTGTCAGCAAGTCAACCGGCTGGCAGGCGATTCAAGATGGCATCTACGTCACCAACGGTACCTATGGGCTGCACCGGTATGCGCAGATGGTGGGCATGACCGATGTTGAAGATATCTGGGCCGGTACCATGGTCTGGGTCTGCGTAATAGTGGCGGCTCTCTTCGTCCTGATCCAGCTTGGCTTTTTCTTCCGCTGGATCTTCCGGCTCATAAGCGATACCCCTGAGGAGGACCTTCGCGCCAAGAACATACCATTCTCGGTCGGGAACGTCGTGCGGGTCGTCTTCAACTACCTCCTGCTGCCGATCGTCGCTCTGTCGACGTTCCAGCTTGTCGTCGCTGGCCAGTCTCGCGAATTCGCTGTCGCTCTAGCTGTTATCACTCTGCTCATCCTGGTATGCTTCGCTGCTTGGTTACTATATCTAATCATCAGAACCAAACCAAGGGCGGTGCTATTCGATGATCTGCCGACCGTTCTTCTGTATGGGCCACTTTACAACACCTACTCCGATGAAGCCGCAGCCTTCGCTCTGATACCCGTGATCCTGACTTTCGTACGAGGCATCACTATCGGGGCCGTGCAGCCAGTAGGTATTGCGCAGATCGTCATTCTTGCTATATGCGAGGTCATATACGTGTTGACTCTGCATGCATTCCGACCTTTCTCGTCTCCGACGTCAATGAACGCCTATCATACTCTGTTTTCGGTTCTTCGTTTCGCAACTGTCATGCTGATGGTCGCATTCGTACCTCAGATGGGAGTTACAGAGGGGCCAAAGGGGTGGATAGGCTACACTATCTTGCTCATCCACGCGTGTGTACTGGTACTTGGGTTCTTCCTCAACGCGCTGCAGACTATCATTGAGGTCACCGCAAATATTCTCGGGGCTGGAGGCGATGAGACTCGAGGTCTTTCGCATGGAGGCTTGTCCAAGATTTTCGGCATGCGCCAGTTGCAACGGCGCACTTCCCGACGACGAAACGGCCCCTCCCGAGCAAGCCAGCTCTCGACCACGGGCATGCTCGACGCTGACGAAACATCAAAAACCGGCTACATCATGCGTGGCGGTAGACTAAGGAGTGAGTCGGCAGGCAGCGGTTTCTTGCTCAGAAGCCAGCAACGCAGTTCTTCCGCGCTTGACAGCATCGACCCGTACACTGGACAGGTTCGCAACTTTGATAGTGCCAGCAACTTTACGCCAACCACCCCTGGCGAGGTCACGTCATTCTCATTTCTACCCTCGCCCGCGGCTGCAACTCGGCCACCAGCTGCCGTCACTGTCGAGTCCGCCGATCCATACTACCGTCCGCCGCGACGTCGTGGAGATACCATCAACGGCTCGTCAACATCTCTCAATCGGAACTCAGTCGCCGAGTCGCGCCGCTACAGCCAGGCGGGCACACACTTGGGAGAAGCTGCAGCAGACTTGGAGGCGCAACGGGGGCCCACGCCTGCCCCCCCTCAAGCCATTAACTTGACGCCAAGGGCCGACTACTCGACGAGAGAGGTCGATTTCTACTATGGGGTCCGGGGTCCGGCTCTGAACTCCGAGGGTGTTGGTCGTAAGCTCGGAACTGGCCCTGCAGACCCTACCGGCCCCATGTCCTCTGCTGCAGGATGGTTCCGCAACTTCTTTGGTGGAAAGACCAAGGAGAAGGGTAAAGGATTCGAAGTTGTTCGAAGCTCGAGGATGCCGCCGGCGATGCGCGCGGCAGCTAATGCGGAATATGTTGCAGAGCCCCCACCGGAAGGAATTCCTGTGGCGATGGGTGTCTTGAGAAACGGGCCAATAGAGTCTGACGACGATGAGCCCAAGAGCAAAACTGCACGGAAGGCTGCGCAGAATGGAGAGACTGCACAGAATTCGGACAACCTGCTTAACGATGACGGACTCTCTGTTGCGTCGTCTGAATCCGAAATCGAGGCCGTCAGTATCCCAAAGGTTGCCGACGCACCACCCACTCTTCCCGGGATTGCGAGCTCAGGAAGCTTCAAGCTGCCAAGTCGAGTGGCGTCAAAGGCGAGTCGACAGGCATCCCAGAGACACAGACGGCGATCCACAGAGTCGGATACTCCCGAGATTCCAAGGAAGAGTTCTAAAAGGGATTCAGGCATGATGACCCGTGGGCACTCGCCTACGCCCTCTTTCAACCTCATCCCGCCTACGTCGCCTACGGGGCCCCTTCCTGGTCTGTCCAGTGGCGAGGTCACTCAAATGCCCGGCAGCCTGACTTCGTCGCCTGCACCAGGACGACTTCCTTTCGAGCGATCTAATTCTCACCAGAAACGCTTGTCTTCGAACGGGTCATCGTTGGAGGAATTCAATATTCGCAGAACGCCAAGCACCGATCGACCGACAAGTTATGGCGTCGTAGCACAGCATAGTATCAGTAGAGTGGACCCTGGCTCAGATCAGGAGGTCGACTTGCTGGGTACTTCAGCAGAGCTTGTTGATGAGCGAGGCCCCTCAAGTCGGAGCTCATCGGCGGAAGGACGGGCTCGCTGAGAAAGAAATACCTCCCCTTACTGCACATTCCCTACATTTAGTATCTTGGGTGGCTTCTCATCTTTTAATGGACACGATGTATAGATCCACTATAGCGGAATGCTCGGGGCCGCTGATTACCGAGCAAACGGAACAATGGTTTGGAAATGGAGTCCGGTTGTCACACTCATGGGTGCTTTTTTAGCGACGGCGTCTTAAAAGAACCGGACCAGGCTGGTATTTGATGGGTGGCCTGTTTTTTCTTAGAATTTCTTGTCACCAAGCCAAACGGATTTGGGCAAGAACTGTATGTATCTAGTCATGAAGCCTCTCTGCGAAGGTTACTGAGTCTCGATTGAAAAATTTAATTGTCGCAAGCTAGCTCAACCTCCGACAAACTTGATCATGGACTAATTGTACGCCGTGACTGGCATGTGTTGCTGTTTAGAAGCGTACGAAGCTGCCGACGGGTTTGCATAGCTCGGGCCCCGCGGAAAAGTAGTATGAGGTGGGATTCTATGGCTAAGCCACACTGCTCAAGATGTGTACCTTCATTGGCGGCCATTGATGTTCAGCGAGAAGTTAGTATTTATTATTACAAGCGTTATTGTTGCACGCCATGTATTGCTGTTCTAAGATGTCGACGTGTTTGCCTTACACCTCGGTGAGAACATGCCCTCATAAGGTCGAAAGCTGACACCCACTGGGGTTTCGTTCAATGCCCAAGAAGAGGTCGAATTCGCGGCAGGAGCTCAAATGGGTTATGCCGCCATGAATAATCAAGAGCAGCAAGGCCAATATACCGTGAGTGGAGGCAGTCGTTGGTGAATGTCAAGCTGTCGATGACCCCGCCATTGAGATCATAATGCTTATCGATAAGGCAGCGCGATAAGATTTTTTTTTTTTCCCGTTCGGCAGGCCCAGTTGGAAGCGGCTACCTGCGCAAGAACGCTCAGCTCAACATAGTCTCTCACTCAACTTTCTCTCCCTCTTGATATACCTAAGTAAAAGTTTTACCGCTCCCAATTCTTTCACGCCAAACCAATCTATCACAGTATCAAAAATGGCGCCGACTCGCCCCAACAAAAAGTCAAAAAAGAGAACCGAGAAGAAGCCCTCCAACCCGGCTCTCCTCCTCGTCGATGCCAGTACCAAGCTGCAAGAAGGTGACCTGGAGAAAGCCGTCACGGCCGCAAAGAAGGCGCTCGATGGCACCGGTTCAGGAGGCGACTACGAGCTGGCTGCCGTGAATCTCTTGGGACAAATCAGCATCGAAATGGGCGAAATCGACGACGCGAGAGCGTATTTCATGAAGGCAGTTGAGCTCGACCAAGATGGATCCCTTGACGAGCGCATAGGTGGCGGACCGGAAAAGTTTTTGTGGCTCGCACAGCTGAGCGAGGACGGTGGCCAGGACAGCGTCAAATGGTTTGAGCGCGGTGCGTCTTCGCTCAGGGGCCAGATCCAGACGCTCGCGGAGCTGCCGAAGAGGAATGAGGAGCAGGAGGCGCAGCTCGAGGAGAGGAAGAGGAAGCTCGGCGGCACTCTGTGCGCCGTCGCCGAGGTGTTCATGACAGATTTGTCGTGGGAGGTCGATGCGGAGCAGAGGTGCGAGGCGCTCATTACGGAAGCGCTGCTTGTCGCGCCCGAGCTGGCGGAGACGTGGCAGACTGTGGCCAACGTTCGGATATCTCAGGAGAAGATTGACGAGGCGAAGGCGGCGTTGACGAGGAGCTTGGAGTTGTGGATACATCTGCATCCCTTGGACCCCAATGTTCCCGACTTTCCGACACGCATCAGCTTAGTTCGGTTGCTACTCGAGGTGGAGATGGAGCAGGAGGCCATTGAGGTGTTGGAGAGGCTTGTTGGGGACGACGACCAGAGCGTCGAAGCATGGTATCTGGGTGGTTGGGCGCTTTTCATCTTTGGCGAGAAGCAGAAGGAGAAGAAGTTGGAGAGCAAGGAAGAAGATGAGTGGAAGACGACCTGGAGCACGTCGCGGCGTTGGTTGATGCGTTGCCTGAACCTATATGCTGCCCAGGAATACGAGGATGAGCGTCTGGGTGAGCATGCTAAGGAGCTGTTTGCGGCCATCAACAAGGAGCTCGGCGACCCACCGGCGAATGAAGAGGACGACGACGGATGGGAGGATGCTGAGAGTGATGGTGATGATGCGATGGAAGAATAGGTTAAAGGAATGTGTCCCATTCTACAGTCGACGCCACAGCCGTTGCGAGGAGGAAATGGTCATGAATATACGGCGTTGGGAGTTTGATAACAAACAAAGAGATATCGATAGAGTCATGTCTCCTCCTATTCTCGGAGGACTTTTCTTCATTGAGGCATGCAGACGAGCTCTAGTACTCGAGCCACATTCCTTCTTAGATTCCGCACTATAAACCCAAAACGCCGATGTAATGCACTCCTTCCAGGGCCAGAGACAGCAGGCAACTACGCCGCCTCGACCTTGAGCTTCTCAACACCTTCGGTAAGCCCGCCTTCGTCGTCTTCGTCGTCGACCTTGCCAACCAAACCACGCTCCCATAGCTGCCTTCCCGTCAGCTTCACGGGCTCCTTGACCTTGGCCTTCTTCAGCTCCGCCAGGCGCTCCTCCTCCTCCTTCTGCCGCAGCTCTGCCATCTCCTTGAGGAAGTCATCGCGCCACTTGAGAAACGTCTCCGGCGTGACGGGGGTGCCCTGGAACTTCTTGTTCTCCTCACGCTCAGCGGCAAGGACGGCCTCTTCGCGCTCCTTCTCCTTCACCTGCTTGCGCTCCTCGATGAGGGTCTCGGCGGCCTCCTTCAATGTGGTGACGACTGTGAAGATCATGGCCATACCAAGATTCTCCTGTATCGTCTCTTCCAGGCCTTGAAGAAGGCGCTCCTTGTCTTGAGAGACGTTGAACCACTCGTGTGGGGGAGCGTTGGGCGTCGATTGCAGGTCGAGCATGGGCGGCTCGTCGGGGTAATTTTCGGGGTAGCGGACTTGGAGAATCATGATGGGCGGGTCCTCGTCGCCGAGCACATCGAGTACGATTGTTATTCTGTATTCCGTCTCTGAGATATCTGCACGCTGGGGTCAGTGTTTGCTGGCGGCATGGCCATGGTGGGGTAATCGCACCTGTGATCTCATCTGGAAAGATGGAGTCGAGCACCTCGCGCTCTTCGATTTGTTCTTCTCGGCCCATGACTGATGATACGACAAGTACGTGCTCCTTGGTAAGTGTCGAGAGGTTAGAGTTGACCGATGTGCAGTTGCTCGTCGCTGTCGGCGGTGCAGATGACGGTTGAAAGATGCCGTAGCTGTGCGGTAGAGGTACGTACATGCACGATGGTGGGGTCGCAGCTCTATCTGGGCCTAGCGCATAGCTGACCGCCCGGCAATTCAAATAAAAATTTCAGAATTCCTAGCAGTTTTGCGACCGCTGTAAGTCCCTAGCCGCCAGTCCGTCTGTCTCAGTGCTGCACTCTCTCTGTACACCGAGACAGAGTTTGCGATTGTCCCTGTCCACGACACAACCCCCAGACCTACACAATGGCTGCCAACGGTGTCAAGGCTGGTAGCAAGCGAAAGACTGCCCCCGCTGCTGGCAAGGGTGCTTCCGACGGCAAATCGAAGAAGCCCAAGTTCGAGAAGAAGGCCGAGCCCGCGGAATCTCCCGAGGAGGACTTGGAGGACGCCATGGATTCTTCGGACTCTGATGACGGGGGAGTCAAGCTGAACCCGCGCGAGAGGGCCAAGCAGGCTCAGGAGAAGGGCAAGAAGGAGGGCGGTAAGCCCGACAAAAACAAGAACGTCCAATTCGGTCAGTCGTTGGGATAAGCCATGTTCATCTGGAGACTGCTTGCTAACCCTAGTTGCGCAGGACAAAACTCGAAGGAATCCCACGCCATTCAGAAGAAGCTGGCTCTCGAGCGCAAAGCCGCGAAGCCGCTCGCCGACGAACTCGCACGAACCAAGAAGATCTGGGAGCGATTGAGGAGGAAGTCTCACGTGCCGTCCGAGGAGCGGAAACAGCTGGTCGACGAGCTTTTCACCATCATCACCGGCCGCATCAAGGACTTCGTTCTGAAGCATGACGCCACCCGAGCCGTCCAGACTGCGATCAAGTACGCGAATACCGCTCAAAAGAAGCAAATCACCAAGGAGTTGCAGGGAACCTACTGTCAACTTGCTGAGAGCAGATACGCGAAATTCCTTATCGCTAAGTTGGTCGTTCAGGCCGACTCCGAGATCAGGGATATGATCATCCCCGAGTTCTACGGCAAGGTCCGCAAGCTGATCAATCACCCCGAGGCGTCATGGATCCTGGACGATATCTACCGCCAGGTTGCGACAAAGGATCAGAAGGCCATCCTTCTGAGAGAGTGGTACGGCCCCGAGTTCGCCATTCTTGAGCGCAGCAAGGACGAGAAGCCGACTGCGGATCTGTCGGTGATCCTTGAGAAGGACCCGAGCAAGCGCGGTCCTATCTTGAAAAGTCTCCAGAACATGATCAACTCGTTGGTCCAGAAGAAGATGACTGGTTTTACCATGCTCCACGACGCCATGTTGCAGTACTTCCTGAACATCAAGCCGGGAACCGAGGATTTCACCATGTTTCTGGAGATGATCAAGGATGACGAGACAGGTGATTTGCTCAAGAACATGGCGTTCACCCGTTCGGGATCTCGGTTGGTGGCCCTTCTTTTGGCCCACGGTACCTCTAAGGACCGTAGAAATCTTTTGAAGGCTTTCAAGGACAACTTCGTCCTGATGTCGGGCGACGCCTTCGCCCACATTGTTATTCTCACTGCCTTCGATGTCATTGACGACACGAAGATGACGCAAAAGGCAATCTTCCCTGAGTTGATTGGCGACGACAAGGAGAGTGCTACGGACAACATAATCGTCGCCACGACAAATCCCTTCGCAAGGGCAACCTTGCTGTACCTGCTCGAGGGTCAATCCCGGGCGTTGTTCCCTCCGAGTATGAACGACGACCTGGCCATTCTCAAGGAGGTTGATGAGATTCGCCAGACAACCAGTAAGAAGGATGCCGAGGTCCGTAGAAAGGAGTTGGTGGCTGCGATTTCACCCGCCCTTGTCGAGGCTGTTGTTTCTTCCGCATCAACACTTGTAGCGGACGCCTTTGGATGCCAGCTTGTTGCCGATGTGCTGCTTTCCGCCGAGGGTGACAAGACCGAGGCCCTCAAAGCCGTGGCTGCTGTAGCAGAGGGCGACCCCAGCGCGGAGCCCATGGAGGAAGACGGCGTCGCTGCGCCCCCAGTTCATGTTTCTCGGACACCATACGGAGGCCGTCTCATCAAGACGTTGATTGCTGGTGGCAAGTTCAACAAGGAGACCGGTAAAGTCGAGCTTGTTGAGCCACCACTGAAGTTCGCCGACATCTTGTACCCAGTCATTAAGGACCACATCCTTGACTGGGCCACCGGACCTAGTTCTTTTGTTGTTCTGAACATGCTCGAGGCTGAGGACTTCAACTATGCTTCTGAGCTGAAGAAGGTTCTCAAGAGCCACAAGAAAGACCTGCAAAAGGCTGCCACCGAGGAGACGGCCGACCAGAAGGCCGACCGCGAGGCGAAGGCGCAGAAGGAGGCGGAAAAGAGTGAGAAGGGAGGAAAGAAGGGCAAGAAGGTTGGTGCGAAGTCGGACAGACCCGTCGGTAATCTTGGTAGTAAGCTGTTATTGGAGAAGCTCTAGACGATGTACACTGTAAATGGGTCGGCGAAACAAAAAGTTGTTCCTAATGTTTTTCAATACCCACACGCGCATGGCTGTACGACCATTCAGTGTGTTGCTGGCGTGCAACAGGGTTCCATAGCTTGAGGGGGCTACAATAAAAGGAGTTGGCGGTTAACTAAATCATTGAATGTCTCACTTCCCACGCCGTCGACGCTGGAAGCTGTTGCGATCGCCCGACTCAGATCTTGGAGCGGCGGATAGGAATGGGGTCTAGATCTGGGAGGGCTTCGCTTCTGCGGCGTTCGGTGACGCAGACAGATGCAACGGGTGTGGTGTATTTAGGCTGTCTTCCTGTCCGCTTCCGTCCACACTCCAAGTCCCTGCTTCGTGGTTCACGAGGCGAGAGCAGGTGCTGATCAACTACTATGGTAATCCCATGTGTGCCTATCCGCCTTGTCCTCGTTCAATATCACAACTTGCCCCGGGAGCAACACACCCCGCTCACTGAACACGGCCAAGTAAAGGGACCGACATGACCAGCCACGATGCCGTGGGGAGAACGGGCGTCCGGGAAGCGTTGCAGAGGGGACGGAAATTGACTTGTAGTTGAACTTCTACCGCAGATCACACCCGACTGCGATGTATGCCTTGGCGTCATCATTCAACCCGTTCGTGTTGCTGGTTTTGTTTAAAGAAACGAAGCGGGCTGGAGCTGCAACCGAGGAAGTGAGGTTGTGTAGTGAATACCTGCGCACGAGAAAAAGAACAAAGGCATCCAATCCACCTTGGGACTTGGGGAGCATCAAAACTTGCCTAAGGTACCTACCTACCTACCTACCCAGGCAATTGCCTCGAGATCAACGCCCGATGAAAAGGCAGGAGCGAGGCACTTCACACTAGGTATCGTCCGTCCCTTCCTTCCCCGGGTGACAATACCAAGTACACCTGTTGACCTAAGGCACCTTCTCCTGTTGCACCTCGCCCCCGTCAAAAGTCCTCGTCGACTGAATCACACTTACAGGTTACTCTTTTCGCATACAGCCCATCGACGTTCGTTTGGCAGGGGCCAACTCACCGCATCCCCTTCTGCGTCACTCATGTCCATCTATGTGATGGTGGCACGAGACGTCTTCTAGCCCTTACCCAGCATCATTTTTTTCCCTTTGCCTGTAACCATCATATCTCACACCTCACAAGAGAGGCAGTCGCCATCATGTGGATTTCTATGGATGCTCCTTTCAAAGCAGCGGTCGACAGCAGCAACGTCTGCTCATCCGGCCTCAAATTCGTCAAGTGCCCGACCTGGAGCGGTTGCTGCGTTGTCAACGATTGCAAAAATCGTGACGGTTGCCCTGACGCGCAAACAACGGGCAAAAAGACAGCAACTACTATCGCGGCCGTCGCCCCTCCCATCGCAGCTTCCCCTACTCCCGCGAAGTCGGATAAGTACCGATCCGACACTCGGCTGCTGCAATCGACATCGAAGCCTCCATTGACCGCTGGCCTTACGACCTACTTCAGCAGCGAGCCCACCGGAGGCGGTGCTTGGTTCACCGACACCAAGGCCTTGCCTCTCCCCACCGCCGTCTCTCTGACGTCTGGCGCCGCCATCACTCAGACTTCTCCAGCTGTCGCTTCAGCTACCGCTCCGACAGCCGAGAAGAAAGGTTCTCAGCTCTCAGGTGCAGAAAAGGGTGGGATCATCGGTGGTGTCGCTGGCATCATCCTGGCAATCATTGTCATCTGGTTCATGTGCGGTAAGCAGAAGAGAAAGCTCAGGTCTCGGTCCTCCATCGATTCTCTGGACAAGACCGGAGTCAATGGCAGTGTTGAAGAGGAAGATACCCCGGTGCCGCCCACGACTGCCAACTCTGTCCAGCAAGAACAGCAGTCGACCAGCAGCTATTCCCGTTCCGAGAACGTCTTTTCGCCTTTTGGAGGTAGGTTCACGTTACTGTTGATACTGAGTGACTCCATTCGAAGCTAATGACTTACAGGACGATACGAAGAACCTCAGAGCCGCTTCAACCGGATCAGCGAGATGAATCCCAACAGCAAGATGATGAACCACCCTGTCAACCCCATGTCTCGCGATTCCATCGCTCCCCCTCCCATATCGAGCGTCGTTGCGAGGTCTACAACTGCGAGCCCTGAAGTCATTGCTAGATCAGCTACGGCAAGCCCCGCAATCATCGCCAGATCAGCTACTGCCAGCCCCGAGTTCATGTCCCGGCTGGGTACAGCTACTCCTGAGCTTCAGGGCCCCCCGCAGGAAGCAGCTATCGCTGAACTGGCTTCACCTGGCCTGCCGAAGGTCGTCGAGATCCACAGCATTCGCAGCGGCGTCAAGAAGTACAAGCCTTACCGCCCCAATGCATCATCCATGTATCCGGTTGCCGAGACCACGCCAAGTTACCTTACGGGGACAATGAACGCTACACAAGAGGAGCGGTCGAGCATGAAGTACGTCAACAGCTGGAAAGAGTGGGAGTCAACTACCTGAACGACTGCTGACGATACACCTCCCCGTTGAGGACCTAACGAAGTTGATGAGCGATCAGAGTTTAGGGCGGTTCATTACGGGTCGGGATTTCGCCGGCGTTCGATACCCAGGGTTTGCTTTCACTCGGTTTTTTTCTTTTGCAAATTTTCCTGATCTTGCCGGTTCTTGTCAGAGTTGATTCACAGAGGTTTGAGGGAAGGGTTGAGGAACAAGTTGGAGATTGAGGTGGCATGAAGAGCCAAACATGGTCCTGATAGGTAGACCTACATAATAAGACATCGTCTCTACTCCGTCAAGTTGAGTGATATTGCTCTCACGAGCGGCGCCGCTCATGAAGGTGAGCAACCACGTTGTCTGATGGCCGTCCTTTGCCAAATTCAATGGGTATTTTGGTATTCAACACATACGTACTAAAACAATCTGGTCGCCCCCAGTTTTACGCCAAACATGCAGTGTAGTCTTCTTTTGCAGAAGCATTTCCGTTCCCAGCCCATTCTTTTTTATATTTCCGAAAAAAAGAGGTATCATCTAGTTGATGCTTTTCTCTTCGCTCGACCTGATCCCTCACGGACATTGGTAGAGAGAATCTCTGAAACCTCTTCTTCCCACGTCGCCATTACGCTTGGCTTGTATTGTGCGATGGTCAAGCCGGTTCGACGGGGCAGTTGCGCTTTTGGATCAGATGTGTCATCTGCTCTGGAGCTTGCTAATCTCATCGAGGAGTATTTGCAGGTCATCGTCGCTGATCTTATCCTGGAGAGACGGGATAAGGGTCTTCGCCTCCTCAGCGGTCTCGCAGCAGAGGGAGCCTGTAAGCTTGGTCAGATTTTGCAACTTCAGCGAGCAGCATCGCAGGGTGGTAGCTACGTACCTATTTGCGCCCGCTCAAACTTTGCCAGCTGCTTGTGGGCACTGAGCAATCGCTCGACGGCCTCGACGTTCTCCTTCTGGCGAAAACGAGAAAAGGCATCGAGGTAGTTGAGGGTCTGGGTCAACATCCTGCAGATCCAGTCAGCAACTGTGAATTATATCGCCATCGCGGCGACTGCAGCGTCGCGGGGCGGCGCGAGAGTTTGGGCGGCGCATGTGCTCACTCGGTCTCGTTGATGTTCTTGCGGTCCATCTTCCTCTTGGTCACGAGCGCATTAATGACGAGCGAAGCTTCGGAAAGGGTCAAAGTGTCGACGTTCTGGAATTCGCCGAGGTTGAGGATTGAAGAGGCCTCCTCGCTGCCGGGCGGCGGAGGCTTGGGTCGCGACGTGGGAGCGTGATGCGACATGGTTGTTGGAGGAGACGTGGAAGTTTGCGACCCGTGACGGGCGGTGGGTAGCGATATGGGCCTGCGTTGTGCGATCGGGCGCGAACGTGATGTTATAGATGTTTCGGCGCCGGCGCGGAAGCGATAGGTAGCGACGTGCGGATTGGAGATGTGATGGTTGCGGTTGCTGGTGAGGCTGGGAATTGAATGGAAAACACCCCCTGGTGCTTTTGCCTTGCCTCCAGGCCCTTTGTGTTCTGTCTGGGGAAAAGACGGAATGGAAGGCGGCGGGGCCCACCAGTCGGACAGGAACCGCTGTATGTGTTCGTACCTACCTTACCTTACCTTACACTGTACCTGTAGGGGTGTGGCTTGGAAACAGTGGGGGTACCGGATAGGTTTCCATTAACAGCCAGGTGGGTGAGGTGAAGTCAGGGACGGGAGGGGCCAGCACAGCGAAGTCACGTTTCCCGTCGTCCGCTGTAAGGTACATTATCCCCAGCCGAACCTGAGGCCAGCTGGACCGGCATTCCGAAATCGCGAGTGAATGAGAGAATCAACGAACGTCAATGATTAGAAGCCAAACCGAGGACCTGATTGAATCAAAAGTCGTCAGCTGTAAGCTGATTTGACTGAAAACCATGTGCGTGTCTCCTATCGTCTTCGTATTGATCGGTTGTCAGTCACTGACCACAACACAGGACCGTCTTTGCGCTCATCGTCATCAACAAGGCTGGAGGCTTGATCTACAACCGCACCTTCCACGACGGCGGCCTCAATCAGCTGAGCACAAACGACTACCTCGTGCTAGCAGGGACTTTTCATGGGTGAGAATGGAGTTGCATATCCTCTCGTACGACTCCAAGGCTCACACGTGTGCAGTGTCCATGCCATTACCGCGAGGCTTCACCCCCTGAAGAACCAGCAAGCTGCCGCAGCAGCAGCAACAGCAGCGGCGGGGGGCGTTCCGAGCCGTCCGGAACCGCCGTCAGGGTTGGAGGTCATGGAGACGGAGAATTTCCGACTGCAATGCTTCAATACCATGACAGGCACCAAATTCCTGCTTTTCACCGACACCACTCAGACCAACATCGATGTCATCCTGCGCAGGATATACGATCTCTACAGTGATTACGTTATGAAGAATCCCTTCTACCAGCTCGAGATGCCTATCCGGTGCGAGATGTTTGAGCGGAAACTCTTGTCATACATCAGGGAGATCAACAATCGATAATGTCTGGTTATGAGTGATGGCGCCGATTAGAATGGGAGGGTCGCCTTTTGTCGTGCCCCAAATGGGTTGGAATTTCAACGTAACGGCGTTTGCAGGAGTACCAGGGTCTTCTATTGAGCAGCATGCCTCTAGGACCAAGCCAGTGTTCTATTTTACATACTCAAGTAGTGATCAAGCAGACAAACAATCCATCGGAGACGGTTGATCCCGCCTACGAGGTGTCCATCCTGTCGTCATCTTTCTTGTCACCCTTCTTGCTCGACTCGCCTCCGTCCTTGTTGAGGAGGGGCGCGTTCTCGCCCTCCTCCTTGATGTCCTCGAGCGATCCCTTGCCCGACACCTCGGCCTCCTCGCGCGCCTTCTTCTCCTGCCGCGCCTTCTCGTCCTCCATACTCATACGCAGAGCAAGAGCGAGCTCCGGGTCCATGGCCGGGTCGAAGTCGAACTCGCCAAAGTTACCGCCACCGCTCTCCATGCCCCCGCCGCCGCTGCCGCCCGCTGCCTCGCCGAGGAGGATCGGACTCGAGATCAGCTGATCGCTGAGAAGCTTGCTGCTGGGCGGGATGACCACGAGGTGAGATCCCTCGCCGCCCTTAACACTCTCGTTGAACGCTTGCAGCTTCTTCTGCGTGTCATCATCGTCCAAATCGCCAAACAGTACGAAATCGACCGAGACGTTGCCCTTCTTCATCTTCTTCGCCAGCTGAACCAGCTTCTTCTCCTCCTCCTCGATGGGGGAGCAAACGAAGACGATTATCCGTTGTCGTTGGGACTTGTTCTGACGGTGCTTGAGGGCGAGCTGTAAGGGTTTCGACGTTAGCGAGGCTTTGCCGAGATGCTCGATGTGAGATGGACTAATTTTTGATTGTACTTACGCCAGCGACCTGGATCCCTGTTGCAAGGTGTGATGATCCCTTGATCTTGGTCTTCGTGCGATGCAGGCCGTCGAGAATCTTGCCCTGATCTGTGGTGAGGGTGACCAACACCTCCGGGCTCTTGTCACCCATGCTCATCAGGCCGACCGAGGACTCAGGGTTGCCGTTGGTGATTGTCTGGAAGACAACGTTGACGGCATCGGCTTGGGCGTCGAATCTTGTGGGCTGATAGTCGCCATTGCGACTGCTTTCGCTGTTGTCGACAACGACCATCACCGCTTCGAGAACCATCTTGACGGTTGTGGCGGAGCGCCGGCGATCCAACCGAGGCAATGAAGGTTTGGTCGGGATAGATTGAGCTTTCTGTGGTGGCCGATGCAGTCGCAGTCGACGTCGTGTGATGTGGCGTGTGAAAGACGGCAATGGGTGTTGTTGAATGGAGGAGCTTCGGATGGCTGCGAGCAAGCTTAGTGGTGTAAGGGTGGGAGAGCTTCTGTCGTAAGGCAGTTCAGCCTGGTGACGCTGGTTGCAGTTACCTGGAAGGTGCGCTCTAATTGGGTCCCCTGCAAATACACTGTAGCTGGCTGCGGCCCCACCACAGACTTCCTGGATGAGTTAGATAGCCTGTGTGATAGGTGCCAGGTTGGTGTCGATCACGTCCATATGCTGGACCCTCAGCAAAAGGAGAAGCAGTTGTTGAACCATTGTCTATCCTAAATCAGGGACCTACCTACCGAAGTGTAGAAACGACTACAAATTAACCTGTTCCAGAGGAAAGTGCAATAATTCCTTGCTTGAGAAAAAGTTTCAAAACTACTTTCTCACAGGATATTGGATCTCGTGACAAATCGCACAGGCTAGGACCAGCAAACGGCCCAGGGTCTCTTGGATGGTCCAGTTCGTCTTACATAAGTCACCATCTATCAGGTTGTTTAGTTTGTTTACTTTCTTTGGCGTCAGCCACTCACAACAAAGCCTCTAGCTACTCTTGGCCTCGACATCCTCCACGCTCTCGTCGCGACCCGGCACGTTATTTCCATCGACAACCGCCATCGCACCTTATCCTTCCTCACAGATCACGAGAGCAAGATGGCTCCTGCACGAACGAAGAAAAGATCCTCCGACGAGATGGAAGAGCCTTCGACGCAGAGACGGACAGTGCCCACAAAGACGGGCACACCCACAATGCTGAGCAGCAGTCCGAGCAAGAGGCAAAGAATTGGAATCACTCTGGAGCAAAAGCAGGCCATTATTGACAATTTGCAACTCGAGAGTAAGTCTGAAAACATCTGTTGGTGGGAGGACGCGTCTTCTAACCGTCCCAATAGTTACCGATCGCGCCAGAAGACTACGTGCCCAATACAACCAACAGGCCCAGACTCTTCGATCCCGCATACAGATGCGCGTCAACCGAGTCCCCAGATCGATGCTCAAGATGACTATGGCCGACTTGGTAGCTAGGGCCACCGAGCAGCAAAAACGTCTCGAGGCAGCTTCGCGACCGCCTCCAGTGCCTGAAAAGGACTTCCCGCCACGGACGAGCCCCCACAAGCTGGCCCCCCCGGGACGATCTACCAAGCGATTGAGGTGCGTTCTTGTTGTTTGACGATGATGACGGAGACGGACGCTGATTTCGATTGACAGTGATGCCATGGCTGGTGGAGACAAGGAGAACGAACAGATCGTGAACCCGAAGAAGAAGCATCGTGCAGGCCCACCGCCTACCACTTTGAGCTCGTCTCAGATTCTGTCTCCAACCTCATCCAATACACGATCAGTCATTCGTGAACGACCCCCATCATCGCCTTCGAAGGCTCAATTTGGCCGGCCTCAATCCTCTCCTGCCAAACATCACAACAGCGCTCGTTCGGCGCTGTCTAGCATGGTTGAGAAGGCAAAGAAATCCAGTCGTGCGGGTCCTTCACGCGCCTTGGCATCTTCTACAACCAGCTCTAATGCTTCAGCGCCTGTCAACCCATCAGCACCTGCAACCACCAGGACGAAGCGAGCCAACACAACTACTGCAACAAAAGCACCCCCACGGCCTGCCACAAGGACAGGTAAACGAGTCAGTGACTCAAGTGAGGGCAGCACGGGGACTGTCGTGAAGAAGACTGCTGCTGCTGCACCCGCTGCGACGACCAAGAGGACCGTCATGGGCACGATCAGAAAGGGCGTCGGTGCTGCTACGGCCCGGAAACCAGCGGCCCCCAAATCAGTAGCATCTACGACGGGTTCGACGAGGGTGTTGCGTAAGAGAGCGTAGAAACCCACGCACATGACGGAGTTAATTAGTCGGTTCTGTGATTTTATCGGCATTGGGAATATTTGCAGGGCGCAAAGGGGGGTAATCGCTAGTGTCAGGTTTATGGCGTCTTGGAATGGGTAATGATTGCGAGACATGACGGTCAAGCACAATTCAATTGATACATTATGCCCCTCCTTTGGTGCAGCCCACTACGAGCTTGCCTTCTTCTTCTTGTCCTCCACCAGCTCAATATTGTCCTCGGGTATCTCCTTGTACTTCTCCAGCAAAAACTCCTCAATCTCGTCACTAACATCACCCTGCACAACGATCTCCTCGCCACCGCTTGGGGTCTTGGTGACGGATGAGCCAGTAGCGAACTTCTTCCCAAACTCCTTGGCGACCTTCTTGTTTTCGAGTCCAAAGTGCTCCAGACCGGAGACGGACGTAACGAACTTCCTCTTGTTACGTTCAATTCTCTTGATGATGACGGTGCTCTTGGCAATCTTGTCGGCGTGCTTCGCCTCGGCCGCCTCAGCCTTAGCAGCCTTCTTCTGGGCGTCCTTCGCAGCTCGCTTCTGGGCGTCTACAGACAGGGACGCGGTCGCTTGTTCGAGGGCCTCTGTGACAGGAAGTTTCAGTATCACGAGATTATGGCGTCCGGTGATGCGGGGTCCATACCTGCAGACCAGATTTTCGCAAACATCTCAGGCTGGTTCTTCTCGAGCCAGTCCTGGCACTTCTTCACGGTGCCTCCATATTCGCAGTACTACATCGAGGGACGTGGGTGAGCATGTCGAAAACTTGAGGGGTGGCGATCGTCTCGGAGCGTACCTCGGGGGGGAGAGTGCAGACTGGACGTGGGGTAAAGCAGGTCAGAATTCGCACCTTGACTATCATTGGGATGCGCTCATGACTTACCGCCGCAATAGATTACATGGCGGCCTTGAGGCTCGCCTGAGGACTCTGCATTGTCGGCCATTACGTTTGAAAGGGCCGGGGCAGAAAGAGGGGAATTGCTTGCAGAAGTGTCAAGCAAAGAAGTTGAGGACGGTAGACGCGTGCCTCCGTCTTCATCCAAGGACGGCCGACTGCGGGGTTGACCTGAATCCATGGATGGCGGGGCATTTATGCACCGCCACGACTGCCTACCTACCTCAATATTCCAGGTTACCTTAGGTGATGAGTGTGGCTGGAGTCCTGAGCCACCTGCCCGAGCCCCGCTGCCGACCGCGTCGCCCAGGGTCATATGAGGTGTCCATGACAGGTATGCCCGCTTACCTCGGACAACTATCATCCATCAACACAAGCTGCGAGTGCTGGAACATGACGTGGCGCGCTCACCTTTGGCAGGCATTGTGTCCGTACTGATAGCACCGAATCTCGAGGGTATCATCTAGAGCCTCCATCTCGTCAGACTCCATCTCGTCCTACTCGAGAGAACCCGGTGACGACGACAATTGCACCGTTAGCATCTTCGAGAACTTCGACGCGCCTCACGAATCCAGAAATCAAGACCGAGAGTTCATCAAATTGTTGCATGATGAGTTTGAATGAACTCCATGCGCCAGTCAATAGTTTGCTCTCCGCAAGGCCAGTACAGAGGCCATTTTGACTTGCCATGCAGGTTGGCCGAGTGGCCCGTCTCCAATCGACGACGCTTCTAAGCGCCGGCCAGTGTCTGACACGTTCATTGGTCGGTGGCTCGACTTGCCTGCATTCCCAATGAGCATCGCTCCCATCCCCCGCCTCCCGAATTCGCGCGCGCCAGCCAGTCGCGGCTCACCAAGCCCATGCAAGATTTCTGTGGTCCAAAATTAGACACGGCTTTCAGCTCGCTGATTGGGCCGAACCTTTGCTCATGGCTCAATGCAGTAGCTCTTCGAGATGGAGATGGGCTCGTCGTCTTTCCATCACCGCCTTCTCGCCATCTCAGGCGCCGGCAGCACATCCCCATTCGGGTCAGTGCAGCCTTTTCCAGCAGACGCGCTGCATGGAAGTGCTACTCCGTGAACGCATCTCTCCGGAAATGCTGTGCTGTCCCTCCGTCTTAGTCGCACCCAGCATGCCACTGCCCCATTGTATGTGTGCGTGTGCGTGTAAGCCAAGGCAGCACAGTTCGCAACCCACTTGTGTGGCCACCATGTTAGCCGCCTCCCGCCATGAAGACGCAAGGTCTCGTGAGGCTATATCACTCGCTGCCGGCCAGCCGCCGCCTCCTCTCCTTTCCTCTCTCGCTCTCCCATCTTTTCGCGCCGTTGTTGCTATCGCAAGTTGTTGAGGGCTTCGTTGATCGAAGCAGCCTGTCGTTTACACGAGCTTTTTCCTTCCTAATTTTCACGCCGACGCCGGTCGTCTACCGACGATCTGCCTGTACAGAACGTCGCATTTTGCCTATATTTATACCGTTACAGTACATCGACCCGCAAGTCTATATCAGGATATCTGACTGCATAAGGGAAGATGGCTGAAAACGTTCAACTTCAACCATCAACATACAGACCTCCCTCGCCTTCGCAGGCTCGAAGGGCGGGGAGGTCACTTAATACTATAATGGAGGAAGACACGGACGAGAATGAGGTCGTCCAGTATGCCACAGACAATAGGCTACTCCGGCATCCCTCATCGAACCTCAAAATTGAAGCCTGGTTGTCACCGTTGAGCGACCACTTCCCCACCCCACGAGGCTTTCACTTCCTTTCCGCACCAATATTACCCTCGTCACCGTCCAGTAACTCGAACGAAGAGGCGAGCTCTCCCTCCACCACCTCGAACCCCTGGAATAATAACCGAACGAGCGTGATGACGGACGTCACCGAGTTCGACGATCTGTACGATGTTAGTGATGAGGACGTGCAGCCGGCATTCCGACGAGTGCCCTCGCGAAAATCGTCAATGAGGAGGCTCAACTCGGCTCGCAATGAGGCGCCAAAGGAGGCGACGACTGGCGCTCGTAGAGCTTTGCCTCCTCTGGTGATTCCCGCGGGACGAAGTTCATCCACGGAGGATTGGTCTGCCGGGCTCAAGAAGACTCTAGCATCCCCAGTGCCGCCGACGCCGCCAACCCGTGTCGAAATGTCTCCTGCTGTGGTCTCGTTCATGCAGGCTCAACATGCTCAGGAGGTGCCTACCATCTCCGCCCCGCCGTCGTTGGATGGAAGTCTGAGTTCAGAACAATTGGCTCAGATGTCAGCCCCCCCGACTCCAATTATCGGTAGTGAAGGTGGTGGAAAGGAAGAGGAGGATTGGTCTGGTGTCAGACTCCAACCTGGCGCTCTCGCAACTCTACATGCTCTGTCTGGGGATGGCGACAGCTTGCACGAGCATGAAGATGTCGCTGGACAGGTGATTGAGATCCCGCAGGAACCCGTCTCCGAGATGCGCCAGCAGCCCTTGCGAATCATAACCAACCTGCGGCCTCGCCCGGCGCGCGTTGCGGAGCTTACCCCTAACACCCATCGTCGGTCTCTTGCCGACCTCACCAAGCTCGACATCCCGTCCCCCGGCGGTTTCTTCTCTGGCCTCTCGCCCAGAACAAGAACAACATGGCACATGCCTTCGAGATCTCCCGAAGACATGGTGCCGCCGACGTCTACTACTGCAGAGCAGTTCTACCGCTGCCCCTGGAATGTGGACGCGTCCGTTCCTCCGGTACCCGTTGCGCCGGCCAGGTTTGTTGCCAACCATCTCAACGACTCCAGCGAGTCTATTGAGCAATTTTACCGCAACTCCCTACCATCCCCTCCCTTGATCGTTGAACAGGTTGTGGAGATCAAGGATGAGGTACCGGACGAAGACGATATGCCCACTGCCAGGCCCATCGTCCCAGCGGTCGTCTCGACCTCATCGCTGACTTTGGCCGAGCCGATCTCACCAGACCATGAGGATGCGCCGACAGAGATTGTCACGGCCTACGATCCCGAGTATGCTCGCAAGCAGCAGGAGGTCGCACTGTCTAACCTTGACCGCACTGAGATGTGGCTTCTGGCTCAACGCGCCTATCTCAAACCAGTAGAGGTCGAGGACAGCGGCGATGATAGCGGCAAAAATCTTGACACCATCCCCGAGGTTGTGGACGAGGACGCCGATAGCTTGCCGGAACCCGAGACAGCCATGCCGCCAAAGAAAAAGACCGTTCGCTTCTCTGAATTCGTAGCCAAGACGAATATCCCATGCCGCCTGCCATCGAAGCTTCTCAGACAGGAATCCGCTTACTATCGCGCCTTCCAGGACTATGTCATCCGCTCGAGCAAGCAAGACGTCTTTGTTCATCAGCTTCCGCGGTTCGAAGCTCTACAAGCCCAGCGAGTCTGTCTCCGGGAATTTCATCGCAACCAGCTCCTCGGCAAGTACCAGCTCAGCGTCGTGCCCCAGTCAGCCAAGAAACGTCTCAGTGCCAACGTCGCCCGCGGCGACGACATTCTCATTGACGACCCTGAGAAGATCAAGCGCGAGAAGGAACATGAAGCCATGTCCCAGATGGCCATCTCCACATGGCACGTAGCCGCTATCAGGATGCTCAACGGCGGCAAGCTCATTTCGGCACCCGTCGCAAAGCGCCTTGCACGCGTATCCCGCATGGCTCCCGGTCGCGATGGCGTGGCGCGCGACAGGGCTCGCATTCTTGATCTCGGCGGTCAGTCAACCTGCGACTGGGCGTGGCACTGCGCACTTCAGTATCCCAACACGAAGATCTACACCGTCACCACCAAGACGATCCGCCAGCTGTCCAACTCCAACATCCGAGGCCCGCCCAACCACCGCCAGGTCGCCGTCGAGAGGCTTACCCGCCTCCCCTTCAAAAACGACCAGTTCGATCTCATCTCGGCGCGCGAACTTCACAGCATCCTCAAGTTTGTCGGCGAGAACGGTGAAGACGAGTGGGAGACGTGCCTCAAAGAATGCATGCGCGTTCTCAAGCCAGGCGGCTACCTCGACTTCTCCGTCCTCGACTCGGACATCATGAACGCGGGGCCCTTGGGTCTGGCCAAGAGCGTCGAGTTCGGCTTCGACCTCAAGACCCTGGGATACGACCCCAACCCTACAAAGATGTTTCTCGGCCGTCTTTCTCGCGCGGGTTTCGACGAGGTCCGCCGCGCGTGGATGTGCCTCCCCATGGGGGCGCGACCCCCGTCGCTGCAGCAGGGCAAGCCTCTGCCCTCGCTTCCCGTTCGTGACAGCCCAACAGGCGAGGAGGTGCGTACAGTGACCATGGAAGCCATGTTGACGGGCAGCACCGACGGCATCGCGAACCTAACGGGTATCGTCGGCGGCTGGAGCTGGGAGCGCTGGCTATTGCGTTGTGAGATGGAGAAAGTCAGCGGCGAGCTGCGGCTCGCCGACACGGTGACAGACGGCGCGACCATGAGGGAGGCTGGTAAGAGTGTCGAGGGTGTTGCGGCTATAGTCGAGGAGGGCAGGAGCTGCGGAGCGGGATGGAGGATGCTGAGCGGGTACGCGAGGAAGCCCAAAGCTGGCACCGGTTTCATCTCGGTTGGTATCGCAGAGTAGACGGGTGCCCGGGCTGGCAAGCCTGTGCACCAAGACCTTCTGTTCTTTGCTCGTTTTTCATGTTTGTTTACTGTGTGTGATTGCAACGATATGGATGAGTAGGACTTGACGGGATAGGACGAGATGGATGTAGGTTATGACTATGGGTCACATGTACATATCGATGACATACGGGATTTAATTGCATGGGTGCTTGCTATAGGCAACATTGAGGCGCTGAAGGCTCGGACGAAAACGTTGGTCTGGTGCGTGCAATGCTGACGTTGAATGCAATCTGGTTTCTGGTAACGATCTTGGTGTTCCGTTTGGAGAGGCAAGATGATCTCAAAATCTGCAAGGCATGACTGACGGCACGCGGACGATGAATGACAACAGTATTTCTTGAATCGTTTGAGGCCGTTTTGGCCCTTTGGTATCGTATCATTAAGTATTGTGCTGAAGCCAAAGGTATCGCAATTAGATCAGAGGGTATTTGGGGAATAATGATTCCGATCCAACTTATACATGACACCAAAACAAAAAATCAACTCTTCTACCCAACTCCGGACCGTCGCTATGGGTTGGTATCCATCTTTTCGCCGAGAGGGGATGCTTGTTTCACGTTTATGGTATCACTGTCGCCTGCTCTCTCCCTCTCCTCCATGCCGGACGACGTCGAGGGTAGCAGCGACGAGTCTCTGGGTGTCTTCGCCGACGAAGGCACAATAACATTAAGAACGCAATCGTCCAGATGCTCGTAGAATTCCTGAGCCGTACCGAAGAAGCCTTGGCAAATAGAGCATTGAGCACCATCCCCGCGAACGTTGCCGGATCCGCTGATGATAAGCTTCCGGCTGTTAGGAGGTGTTTGCTCCACGTTGTGGACTGATGTCAGGTGCCGCTTGAAGACGTCGGCTCTGTTGAATGCCTTCTCATACGCGGTTCCCACTCCAGGGCAAAAGGGACAGATCATTGTACCTTTGTAATGCGTCAACGCATGCCGGTTCTTGTCGTACTTCCTGGCGAACCCCTTGGTGTGGTATTCGCAAGTCTCGATGGGACACTTCTCCGGCCGTTCCTCCTGATGCGTGAGCATGTGCGCCGCAAGATCTTTGAAAACCCTCCCGCAATCAGGGTGAGGGCACCGTGTGCGATTGTCAACAGTCTTGCTAGAAGGACTACTCAGTTGCGACGGGATCATCGGTTCCGCAGGGGCTATCAGCAATGGCACTGACGAAGGAGCTGCTGCGATCATCGGTTGGCCAAATGTCGGAGAGCGAGCCGGTGGCGGTGGAGGCGGTAGTGCTTGTGTGAAATACTCGGGTGGTGGCTTGTAGTCGACCTCCTCCCCTCCACTGGAATCGTCATTGTCCTGAATATCCACGGATTGCCGTACTTCCCGCATCCAATCCTTCAAAATGGTCATTGGAGGCCAATCTCCGCTGGCTTTGCCGCCCCTGTGAGGATTGAAATGGGCTCTGCGGAGGTGTGCCGCTGCGTTATAATAGGCTCCGTATCGCTTCTGTGTGACGCAAGCTTTGCATTTTGACAGAGGAATGACCGGCTGCGGGAGTGACGAGTTGTAGTTGTCCGGTTCGGTGCAAACCCAGCGCTTAACTAGGGCGGCATGTTTGGCATCAGTATGCCTCCTTAACTCGTGTTCGCCTCTAAACCCCTCGGGATACTCGTTGCATTTTATGCAATAGACTCGACGTAAGGGAGGTCGTTGGTACGTTTGGCGTCCTCTACCTCCTGTAATTGGCGACTCCAGGGATCTCATAGGTCCTCGAGGAAACGTCGGGCTCTCTCCCACTGTGTGCCGACGGCCTAAGGGATCTATTCCCTGAGGAGAAGTCAAATACTCCAACCCTCCTCCAGCGAACGGGTCTCTGTCAGAGAGCGGGGCCGGATTCGGTATCCAAGGGTCGCCCAATGCTCGAGGATCGTGCATGGGGCGTTTCGGTTCTTCGCCATGTTGGATCGGGGGCAAGATCAATGGGCCGGTCCTTGCGGGCGTTCTTTGTCTGAGAAATCCGTTAAAGGGGGTGCCGGCTTCCGCGTCACCGTCTCCGAGATGCATCAAGAAGTCCCGAGACGACAAGAAACCTTGCTGTGCCCATATTTCCTTGCGCATGACCATTTGTAAAGAATCAACTACCATCCTGTCGTGCTCGTCTAAGTCGTAAGTCTGCTCATCAAGTAACATCGGCGCGGAGCCAATGAAGAGACTGACCAATAGCTTGTAGACACTGTGCATCACGGGCACGCCGCTGGCTCCTCTCCATGCCGCTGGCATTTGGTTCGATTGGCGTCGTGGTAGACATGACGCGATATCAACCAAGATTGTCCGAACCACGCTGAAGATACAAAGCGCGATGAAGGTAGCAAGCCAAAGTTTTGCGTCTTGCGGTCCCTTCCTCAGCGTAGCTCCTTCGAAGGCCTGAAGAAACTGCGACATGCAATTGTACAGCAAGCGATAGTGCGCGTCGTGGTCAATCTCGTCGGCAAACGGTAGTCGATGAGGCGGCCCGCCGTCTAGTCGAATGGATGGCTCGGGTTGCTGAAGGTCCCAAAATATCACTTCTCGTAACAGCAACTTTGCTCGATGTAAGACAGGAAATGCGGTCTCTTCCACATCTCTTGTCGCCGCCATCAGTCCGCTCGTTTTCAAGAGATGAAGAAAATTGTATGATGTTCCTCCGCCATTCCAGCTCGCTGTCAAAACACTAAGGATCGGCGGAGGTCGTTCGAACGCTTCCCTTGAGTAGTTCGAAAGGGCGGTGTTGGTCAGAGGAAGATTGGAAAGCTCCTCTGTCCACCAGAAGCCATCGTCATAATCGAGGTTCGCCTTCACGGCGTGTAGTATGTCTGGAGATATGCGATAACTGTTTTCAAGAAGCTCGTTCATGCTCCTCCTCTGAGCAAGGGGCGACGTTACGGGAGTCTGAGTTTGTCTGGGAGACACAGGTGCTATGTACTATTAGATTCGAGAAGATGCGCTCCATGCAGGGGGCGACTGACCTGGAAGTAACATATCGCAGAAGGCGTCTAGAGGCCCACGGTGACAACCGATGGCTTTCCAAAAGTCGCTACTGGGACTCATGGGTTGGTCGGCACAGTAGTAGCAAGGCTCGCTCGAGTCACACTGGAACTCGTTAGTGACTTTTGGCCAGCCTTGTGTCAAGCTCGACATTCTTACTGGCTGCTTGGCTACCATACAACGCAAACAGGGCCCAGACTCCTGAAGTAGCCTGAGCTCACCAATGGACTGGAGACGAGATTGTCCAACCCTGCTGCGCTTTAAGGGCGGAAGTAAAGGGTCTACTTCGGAATCGACAGAACCTCTCCCTGCAGACTGTTCACCAGCAAGCGAATATGACTGCAAGGTGTCGCGCCGATCTTTCGGTTGACTGGTGGTCGCAAGCGGTGCTAGCTGCGCACCAGTCGATGGCTTTGGGAGCTGTAACGATAGCGGCTGTTTCCCCGTATCAGAGCCCCATGGTCGCGAGGTTGCGTATTCTGAGAATGGCAAAGGTGGTGTGTTGCCAACCGACATGCCCGAATCCCTGTGAACATGCACGCTGTGCTCCCGTGCATGGCTGTCTCGGTCTTCCTTGTTGTAGAAGCCATAAATGTAATGTATACAACGTTCGTCCCAACACTTGAATGACGATGCAGACCGAGACGAAGGTGACAAACTGTCTCTCATCCTCCATCCGCGGACAACCGGGTCGTAGTTGGCTAGATTGCGATCGAGCCAGACTGCGTATCCTACGGGGGCTTCGTCGTACAGCGATCGCTTCAACGCGTCAACCATGTTTGGATCTGCCAAATCGTGACCTGTCAAGGTCAGAATCCGAACTATGAGTAGTGCGGGGAGTGACTCTGGGTGAGTAGCTACCTACCTTGCTCCAGACAGGCAGTTTCGATGCACTCACACCGATACTGCAGTGACCTCGCCTCTTCGTGCTCAGAGACGACGGGAATACTAGCGGATATGTCTGAACATGAGCCATACGGTTAGCAAGGATTTCATGACGATTTAGAGAGTGTAACAAACGGTGGTGATCGGAGTAGGCCTGGAGAACCCGCAACTTGTGGCGGAGCATATTCAGCTCCAACCTGGCGTTAGGACCATACTTGGTGGGTAGCAAGGCGGCAAGCCTTGCTTGGATATCGGCTTGCTGATCAAGGAGCTGCCGGATGGTGCTGTCGACGGCCGGGTCGGGAAGGTTGTGAGGATCGGCCGCCATTCCTCCCGAGCCTAGAGGGCGTCCTCCTCCAGCCGACGACGCGGACACTTTGAATGTTCTCGGTCTCGGGGCAAAACGTCGTCAAGTAATAGTGATAACAGGAGGCCAAGTCGTTCTCGCTACCTTTGGGAAGGGTCGCCAAATCATACAGTGCTTCGAGTGTGTGCATCAGAAGTTCGCTTTCGAGGGCTAGACCATGGTTATTTTCAGAAAGGTTCCGGGTACACAGGCACTGCCAGAGCCATTAGTTGTCGGCGCAGACGCAGAAAGCCCAGTCGAGTTTGTTGTTATACGAAGAGTCGCGATTGTTCTGGTTGGTTGTTGTGGCGTCGTGTAAGGTGGGAATGGACAGGACACAAGATAGCTGGGTTCATCGCTTTTCAAGAGCGTGAGAACGCCCCCGTAGTCTGGATCCCTTGCTTGCTTCTTTCCCGTCCGCCGCTGATCGCTCTCTAGGGCAGATGAGAGATTTGCCTTTGGCGTCTTTGGGGTCTGGATATTTGCCTCCTGCTTGGCCGGGGGGGTTTGCAGGGTCTGGAGCGAGGTGAAGCGAGGCAAGGTACTGTGGGCAGGACAGGTCGAAAGTTCTCTCTTGGACTGAGGTGAGGTGCACAGCAGAGGGCGGCGGCTCGCTGGCCGTCGAGCGGGACCGAATCGGAGCAGGTCCAGTTTCCAGTATCCAACTCCCAATTGCAAGCCTGCTGCTGGGGAATCTCGTCGAAGTAGGATGGATGTATGCGGTCTCCGGTCTTGTTTCCGATCCAAGCTTTGTCCTCTCCAGTGCTCCGTATCTTGCTTGGGATTCTGTTCGTATCCTTCTCCGGGACGAAACCGACGAGTCCTCAGACTGATAAGTCAATGGAAGGCAGAGCGAGGAAGGGGAGAAGGGAGCAAAAGGGAAAGAAAATTTCTGAAAATTAAAATGACGCGGAATTCGCTCCAGCGATTCTGTGGTTCGCATAGGTGGTATTGGATAACAGGACCGCACCGTACCCGACCATGAACACACTGCTGGTCTCGTCCTCCTCCCTCATTGGGGTGATAGCTCTTTTATTAATAACAGGCAGGGTTGATTTGGGGAAGTGGGGCGAGTGGCTAACGGCGTTGATTAGGTAGATAGACGACTGGCGACGGGAGCTTCAAGCAGTGGTCACAATGGATTGGGCTAGGGGAGGGGGGACACTGATGGGAATGAATGGATGTGTGTGTCGTGAGGTGGTGTGCATGCGTGTGGATGGGGGAAGGTAAACGGGGAACGGGGGACGGGGGACGAAGGACGGGGGACGGGATTGTGGAAAGATAGAATTGGATGCTGCTTTTTGGAGGGGGTGTACATTTCACATCGGACATGGAGGCTGCGGTCCAACAACTTGGACTGAGGAACGACTGAGGAACGACTGAGTGACTACCTTACCATGGCCCAACGTGCCTTGCTTTACGAATACCTTCGTGCTATTCCCCATTTACCTTGCAGTAAAAGGAGGGACACACACGGAGAGAGAGAGAGAGAGAGAGAGAGAGAGAGAGAGAGAGAGAGAGAAAGAAAGAGAGCACTATGTGTGAGATGAATAAGATGAGGTCCTGGTGGAAGTTCAAGCGGCGACAGGTCCGGCCAGGATCCAGGAAGGTGACCGTACACCGGACCGCGCAGGATGGATGAGGTGAGAAGGTACGGACGGGCACTGTACTTACCTGAGGTGTAGTAAGGCAATGGATAACCTGGAAGGAACCTACCTTACCTCAAGGTAAGGATGTCCGGCCGGTTGGCTTGCTTGGGAACCTAGCTACCCGCATATTACAGTAAGGTATCATTTACTGGTAGGTATTCAAGTATTTTTCCTCTTCATCTTTCCCGTCCTTCTGGACATCGTTGATTTCTACCAGTCATCGGTCGTAGCTTGACGGCCCTAGCTCCGGTTGAGGGTCTTGCAATATTGCACTTACGTCTTCTTTCTCCTCCTACCTCAAAGTACTTTACGTACCCAGGTGCGACGGGACGGGAGCTGCTTTGCCTGCCTCGGGCTGGCTCTTTTGTACCCGTACAGTGTCTGCTGGTCCTATCAGTCTGTCTAACGGTTCTAACCAAGCCACAGTTCATCGTACCTACCTACCTTACCACCGGGGCTAAGGTACCTAAGGTAGCTTGAAGCGAGATATGCCCGCAGCGATATCGCTTCCATCTTTTTTTCCTCTCGCCTTTTCGCCTTCCATTTTCGCCTTCACCTTCCTTCCATCCATTTCCCATCTCTACCGCTTCATGATGGTTTTTTCTTTTCTTTTTTCGCCACGGAAAACCCCTTGACCTTGCGTCTACCTACCACGGATTCTCATCATTCGGCCCATCCCTATTCAGGCACATCGGTATCCTTGAGAAGAGGGGCCTTTCGGTCCCAAGTTTGAGATGCCGGCACGAATACCGGGGCCGTTGCGGATGTGCATGCCACAAACACTCGTCTTGTTGGTCATTTTGTCGTATCAAATGCCTGCCGGCCATCGTCGCCTCCTTTACGCTGCTTGACGCTGTGCCTTGTTCGCTGCACCGGCCGGCCAAGCAGGAAATCTGTCGACCATGCATACGCATATCCGTACACTGCTCTCCATTCTCGCCAACGACGGGACTTTCGACCATTCTACGCTACATGCAGAGTACAGATGATGTCCCCAAATTCCCCTCTCAAACACGCCTGCCGCCCTGTGAGAGAGCTCGGCCGTCATCCGACCGATGTTTATCCCAGGGTCCCGATGTACCGTCACCGTACCTGCGCGTCCGATCCGCCCTCGAACCCAGAGCTAGAGACTGGAGACTGAGATACCTGACCTGGTTTGCTTTGCCTCGCCGTGCCTCATCTGCGTCGCCGCCTGTGTCTTGCTTCCGTCTCCCAGCCGGCTCGTCTGGTGCTCTCATCCACTCGCCGCCTCGAAAGTCTCCTTCACCCCTCTTACATACGACCGACACAGTCTCCGACCTACCTTAGACTAGGTGCTTGCCAGAGTCTTTTGTATACATACACGCGCCTCCTCCCCACCGACCACCTTCGCAACGACCACGTTCAATTCTCGAAGCAAACAAGGCACACAAGCATGGCATCAAGACGAAAGAGAAGAAGAAGCTGGCCTCGCACGCCTTGCGCTTCTTATCAGCTACTACTTCGGCCCTACCTCGCCCGTCAGAATGCTGTGGACCATTGCTGGACCGTACCGCCATCCAAATCGCACAGGTCATGGGCCGGTAGGCAGGTATCTCTGTTGTAAACACCTCCCGGACCCTGTCATCTAGCATCCCACACCCCCGGCTCATCCCAGCTTCTTCCCTACCTCGTTACATTAGCCACTTGCTTGGCTGCTTAGCTCGTTCGCTCTGCTGGCCAGCTCGCGACGACAACCGCCTTTGCACTCTGCTTGCCGCTGCCGTGCCCGCAGCTCGACTTTCGTATGTCCCAATGATGACTGCGACAGTACATCTCGACCTCAATGTGCTGCAGACGGGGCTTCTCAGGGCAAGTTGCAGGGAACCGATGACCGTTGCATACTGCGGTAGGTATTGGAGGGGGTGGGTGGTCAGCGGCCGCAGACACACTCAATCGCTCGTCTTTCACTCTTTCACAACAAGCCTGCCTTCCAGCACCTTCAGCACGCGCCCCCTCAGCTACTCCCCTTGTCGTTGATAGGTAGGGAGTCCTGGCCGGCTCGAGTCTTTACCGCTTAATTCCCGCCCAGAAAAGTGGAGGTGCTGAGAGAGAGGCGAGCAGAGAGATGCGTTTGGACGAGTGAGAGCCACGGAGAAACAAACCAGAGGACCCAAAATGCTGTGTCCAACGTTCATGGGGCCCAGCAGCCTGGGCGTGGGTATGAGTGTTGGCGTTGGCATCAACGTCAACGTGGGGCCGTTTGGCTTGCGCCCTCTCCGACTCTCCGACCACCGGCCGCAGTCTACAATAAGCCAGACACAGGTAGAGAAAAAAAAAAGGGCTGAGTAGGGGATAACACCAGACGAGACAAGGTCAAACGGTCCCTGAGCTTCAATGTCTGTCCGTTGCGTCCGTCCTGTCTATTGCACGTCCGGATTTATTTCGAGCCAACCCGTCCGCTTCTTGCTCGAGTGTTGACGTCTGTCACCTCCATACTGGCAGCGCACAAACGACGGCGCGCCGCCCCTCCTCTTCTTGATGCAAGGCTTCAGCTGGCAAGCTATTCATGTCGACAGGACTTGACCATCGGCGTGGGAATATGAATGATACAGCCGGTATCGCGCATCCCGGAGCCGGTCGCCTTGGCCATGCTTCCCTGTTAGGCAAATCTGCTCGCTGCTGCGCAGTAGTTCGAGCTTCCACATGTTGGGTTTTCTCCCTGGCTGGGACGGTTCTCGAAGCATCACGCAACCGCAGGGGAATCCTTCCGCGGGTAGGAAATTACGACATTTGCGCCCTTCGCTCGTCTTCTTTGCATCAGACCTAGCACACCAGCTGCCCTCTGCCACGAATTGCGATAGGATACTCTGGACAGTGAGGAGTCTGCTCAGTATTCTCATCGCTCTCCGAGTTGCTGTGCTGCGCTGCGCTGCGCTGCGCTGTTCTCAGGTATCCCCGCCGTATGTGTGTGCCGCGGCGATGGAAAGAACCCTTGCAATGCATCTCCATCTCCAGATCCACACCCACCCCGCTTACTCCCACGCCCACACGGACCAATGCTCCACGTGGGCCATAGAGTCCGTGGTACGATGATGGGGGCCAGTCCCGGCAGAAACAAGCATGTGCCGAGTCACCGTTACAACCTGCAGATAGCTGCTGCAGGCGAGGTCGAGGAGAGCCACATCCACAGCTACAGCTACCCAGTTCAAGAAGGTAGAGCTTAAAGCAGCGAGAAGCGCGCGAAGCTCTGCATCATTCGTCACACGGCGCATGGAGTCGGGCCAGGCCTAGCATGCAGTCACCTCAGTCGCCAAGGATCGAGGTGAGAGCAGCGGTTGGCCGACGTGCTCGGGAGTTCTTCCCATACCCTCTGTTCCCTCTTTAGTCTTTGGACGGAAGTCAAAAAGTCATCAACAATCGAGACGGACGGAGAAAACAGAGGGACAAGAGGTATGTATCCATCTGTATTAGACGTCACACGATACTGTCTTGGACACCGCTCTTCTGCACCATATCCGTCCCGATATCCAACTTGTATCTCGGGTCGTCGACACCAAAATCACAACGTACATGTCAAGCCGAAAACAATCAAGTGATGGTCAACTAGCAGGTCGGACGTCGGCATACCTCATGGAATCTGAAAGGGGACTGCTACACAGTTTGTAAGGGGTTCCAATTCACTGAAGGAGGGCGGCCAGGCACAGAAGGTTTTCGACAATACTCAAATGTTCGCGGCATGAACTGCATACGCATCATGGATGTACCATGAACGCAGAAGTGCGCGTGCTCGTTTTTCGTTCGTCGCGACGCATATCCGCCAGAACGTAAAGACACCTTTCGGGTTCAGGATTCAAGGATACCTGTCAATCGAGACCAGCATTGATGGAAAGAGGGAAGAACATCGTGGAGAGTCCATTCATCCGTCGCTATGCTACACGTCCTTGCCGACATCTAGACGGCCAAATCCTGGCTGACGGGATAGACGGTAGTGCTCTTTATCCAGCTCTAGGTCAGTAGTTCCACACATGATTTGAATCGACGTCTTTCCCCCATTTGATTACCCTCAGATCATTCCCCTGCTTCGGTTCGGTTCGGTGGAGGGAGTTCACCCCCCCTTGAGAGTCCATTCGTCCTGAAGACGGGAGCCAGTAACCTGATGCTTACCAAGTAGGGATCATCTTACCGAACGTCGTATGTGTAAGGACGCATTTTGGATTTGGTACCCGACGCCAAGTGGCCTCCTCCGACACGACTGACCCAGACAAATATCGACAGCCTCGATTACAACCTGTGAGACGGGCGGGATTGGTTTTTCGAAGCTGTCCATCGGCCAGCCGTCACCCGTTGTTTCGATCTGCTCGTACCACGCGCGTCAGGAGCAGCACGGTTGGCCCAGCGGCTCATGCCTCCGAAACAAAACCTCTCCTTATGGATGGGATGGAAATGCCGGAACCGCTGCCCCATTCCCAGGTTTCCTGGTCCACGAGGTCCTCGTCAACCTCAACTTAACAACCTGCTCGGACTCCTCTCGTCAACCGGCTCAACCTACTTCACCACCGGCTGCCTCCCACGAAGCTACCTGACCCTCGGCTATCGTGGGTCACCAGATCTCGATGGAGACTGGGTTACAGCAAACCGAAGGTCTGCGTACGTGTCTGTAATATCTGCTGCTATATTAGACGGCATTACACTCAGCCCTAGGCAAAATACTTTTGATGGTGCCTTTACCTAGGCGTCATGGTCGGGGATACTTAGTGTGGCAGCCTTTCTCGGTAGTGTGTGTGTGTGTGTGTGAAGTTGCTTCCATTCCCTCTCTCACGCGCAGAATCTCAGCTAAGCCGATGAAGTACCGTCTCTTGATATTTCCAAGTGGGCGACGCATTGATAAATCAGGATGGGGCAGGCCCATGATCTAGTTGTCCACGTAAGGTAGGGCCGTCATACGGGTGGTCAGTGCAGAGGCTGAAATTAGGAATTGGGGATTGGAGAACAGGGGAGCAAAATTCACATGTGCTTGCAAGCTGATATATAGTAGCAGGCATACGAATTTGCGAGGCGTGTCGAGTTCCTTCTCGGCGGAACGGGGGCTTGGTGCTGCGATACCTGGCATTCTGAGTTGGAGGATGGATGTCTATTGATCTTTGTCCGCAAGTTTGACTCGTGGTAGGCAAGTCTGTACAACACATTCAATGCGCCGCATCGCAATCAGGGCGGCGTGGCTCGGTTTGTAATCCGGACGGACCCCTCCTCGACCGATCTCACACTCAATCTGTCCCTCCCCCCGTTCCAATCTGCCATGGTCGAAAACTGGTAAACAAATCTCTGGTTTTCTTGTCTCTCACGTCGTTCGTGATAGATGGTTGAATTGGTGCTATGAGAGAACCCCCGTCTAGTCCTTATAAACGCCCCGGAGCTCATTCCCGGCCTTCGTCGAGCTCATGTTGAATGACGCCGGCCCGTGTCGATATCATGCTTCGCTCCCGTCGATCCATTTCTGTTTCGCAGTTGAAGTTTATGTACAGAAATCCTTGCCAGAAACTCCCCGATTTGTGTTTTGTTTTGTTTTCCCTTCATATGCTGGATGCCCGTCATCAGAAGCCTCCTCAGGACGGGGAAGCCCGTCGTCACAATACCGCACCTCCTTACTCCACTTGTTCCCAACGTCGCTCACGCAGGGGCTTCTCCTTGCCGGCCGCAGCCCTGCTGCCATCCTTCTCGTCCTTCCAGGCCCAGTACTCCGCAAGCCGCGTCTCAGCGTACGACGCGTAGTCGAAGTCGATCTCCGAAATGACGGCCTGGATAAGGGCCCAAATGCCCCAGTAGAAGCCCGGGACTCCTCTGAACAGGTCGACCTCGTCATTCAGCTTTCTCACTTCGGCCTCGACGTCGACGTTCGGCTTGTCGCCCTGCAGAGTCTTGAAGTAGGCTCGGGTGTACTCGTCGATGAACTCACGGCGCTGGGTTCGACTGGGCAGGACGTTGTAGTCGCAGTCGAAACCTCCCCACTCGGCGAAGTGGTTTGCGATATCGAAGGCCGCGGGGGACGGGGTCGCGTACTCGTAGTCGATGAAGGTCACCGACACTTGGTCCTTGGCGCCGCTGGCGGCGTATGTTGTAGGTAGCACGATGACGTTACCGCTCAGAAGATCGCAGTGGGCGAAGACGAGCTATACACGGTGATGGTCAGCCAACGCTCGCGCAGTGCATGAAACGTCGTGGCGAGTATATCTTACCCCGTCGACCCCCAAGCCAGGGCGCTGACTTAATTCCTCCACCAGACATTCCAGTTCGTGCTGGAGCTTTTCCTGTCGCTCCCTCTGCTCTTGGGTATCTGTTGGTAGCGCCAGGATCCACTTCTGCATGACGGTCCAGACGTTAGGGACCGGTTTTCCAGGGGCTACATTCTCGATGATATCCTCCCGGTTTTGTTCTTCGTTCGCGCCCTTCTCCTTAGCGTGGCCGTTTGCCGACGTCGGATGGGTGATGCAGGGGACGGTCGCGTGCCATTGCGCCAGGCGTCTGGCAACGGCTGTGTAGATTGAAGGCTTTCTCAGGTCCTCGGGGGCTGTGACGCTGCCCTTGACGTAGCGGTAGAGCATTCCGTTCTTGAAGCGCGCGAGCAACTCGGGAGCGAGGCCGTGCTTCATGAGCAGCTCATGGTTCTGGGCCTCACGCTCACGGTCGATTAGGACGGCGGTGCCGTTGCCGTAGGCGCGCAACAGTATGGCTTCCCTGTCTACGTCCTCCTTGGACCATCCTTTCCGCTTGTTGATCGCCTTGAGAAGGGTGTTTGTGATGCCGTCGGTGAAGCGCACGAACTCGATCTTGTCGTCGGCGGTGTCCCAGTCTGGTCGAACAGTCAGGATTAAACGGGTCGCGGATTGCTGAGAATCTTCGCTGTCGTAGGAGAAGGGGAGGAATCGGACGTGAGCATTCGCCAACCCGTTAGGGTTGCCGTTGCTTGCACCCTGGGTCATGGCTTGGACCAGCACGGCGATGGTGGTGTTGGTAGTGGTGGTGGAGAGGGAGGAGTGTCGAGAGGGCAGAGACAATACCGACAGGTAAATTGTTCCTTGGAAATTGGCCCCGGGGTGTCGAGTGGTACGCCGGGAGTGTCGAGCGATGCCGATCTGTCGTGGAAGGCGGAGGAAGGATAGGGGAGGGGGAAGGATTGGAGCTGGAGCGGTCTGCGTCAAGTAGGGGGTGGAAAGGGAGCGAGGGTATTCGAGGGAGGGGCAGACAGGCGGTGGACAGGCCGAAAAGGAGTCGTCGAGATGCTGGAGTAGATGGAGTACGAAGTAGAAGTAGGAGAAAAGGAGAAGAGAAGAGCGGAGGAGGAGATGGACAGGTGAGGTGGTATTAATATCGAAAAAGCGTCTTGAGATGGTACTGTCTGGATTATGTGGCGGTTCGAGTTAAGCCGAGCACACGACCATTTTCCTTCCTAGTGGGGGCCCAATGTCCAGGGAGGGAAAAAAAAAAAAAAAAGGGAAAGACCGTCGCTAAGCCAGGTAGTTTAATAAATGGAAATGAATTTGTCTTCTCGTTGGGGAGATTTTTGGGCGGTGGGCGCTGGCTATTCTGCTTTTGTCGTCGGTCGACGAATCGAGGTAGGTGGTAAAGGGTTTCTACCTACCTACGGTAGATAGGTACACTTAGCAGACAGGCAGATAAAGAAGAGGCAGGTTATCGGACCACCCAGTCTCCAGGTAAGGTATCTGTAATTAGAGGCAGACATGGGAGTAAAAAGGCTAGAGCAGAGGCGCAGACATGAGGTAGAGTACTGAGGTGAGCAGAGCACCCAAGACTGGATGGGAGAGAGCATGTGAAAGCCACGGCTGCCACAATTTTCATTTAGGTACCTAGGGGACTGCCGGGCGGGGACGTAGGTATGGACGGGAGTGGACTTTTTTGATTACCTTGCCTAGGGACCTAAGGTAGGTAGTTGGTGGCAGTCAAGCGTGAGGTGACCCCAACGCCTTCAGCAAAGAGGTAAAGCCGGGGACATAAGAGCTATTACTACCTAGACACCTAGAGTAAAGCAGAGCAGAGGCAGTGGAGGAGCTCTCAATGAAATCACTGCAAGACCTGCACGTTTGTTGGCCTTTTCGCGGGACGCGTGGCACGAGCGCCAGTCCCACGAGACAGAGGCATGCAGCATGGTATGGGCATCCAATGGCGCGGGGGCGCCGATACGCTACGGTACGCAGACTTGGGGATTGGGGACGAGGGTTGGTTGGGAATGACACTGAGAACTGAGGGTCCGACGAAACATGATGGTCAGTGATCGGCTCTACCTTTTTTTTCTTTGGCGGCATCCTCGTCTTGTTACCTGCCTTTACTCCAAGAAAGATGTACGTACTTCCGCGCTCTGTCGAATTGCCTCCACCGCATGCCACCTCAAGCCGCCCTACGGATACCTTACGGATGCTACCTATCCCGACCTCTGCCTCCTCCGCAGCGGCAAAAAGTCCCTTGGCTGCCGTTCATCAGGACCTTGCAGCTGGTCGCGAATGCAGTGCGACAACCACAACAGCCTGAATCCCCATGGGTGGACGAATAGAAGGCCATTCAACGGCGGTGGCGTCAGGTCATTGGACGTTTCTGTTTCTTCCCCTCGTCAGATCGAATATCACCCCCCCCCCCCCCAAAAAGTTGGAGCTACCATGTCGTTTATTTCGTCATCGTTGGAGTGACCTTGTCCTCTTCTCCAGCAGCTGAGTACTATGGTAGGCGTAGAAGTATCCGTAGATATCCCTTCCCCAGATATGATCGCCGCGGGAAACAGGAACAAGTTGCCTCCCTCAGGCCAAAGCTACGTCCACCTCAGCTCCGCTCGCGTCAGGTATTGGTGCTCATGTAAGGTACTCTGTACATAGTAGAGTCGCATGTCTCCTTCAGTGCCGTTGCGGTTGTCTGACGGCTGGAATGGAAATGGGAAGCTTCAAGCCTCGAGCCTCACCGACTTGCACGTGTCTCTCCTTGATGCACTGGCAGGCTGCTACCTTGGTCTAGCCCAGCCTCTGACATGAACTGGATAAGGAAATTGGACGCATGTCTTGACGTACAATCGATACCATTGGATTTCCATTGGCTTCAAGGCATGTGACGGCTGGGAGGTTTAGGCCCGCATTAGGAGACACTGGACCCTTTACACTGCGCTCCCACCTTACCTTACGGTGCCTAGAGGCTAGGTAGCGCTATGAATACCTATGTGACTTCTGCTTGGCTAACGGGGTACCCACTCTTTGCCCACCACCGAACTGGAAATGGAACCTTGAGAGCCTCAACCCCACCTGCAGCCCTTCAAGGTACGTACCTTACTCAGTACCTTACCGCTGAGCAGAGATCAGAGAGCAGAGAAAACGTTCATGCTGCGCTTGGACCATCCACCTGCCCGCCGCGCCCGCCGCCCGCGCCCGTGCCCGTCCGCTCACGGCCCTCCCAACCTCCAATCACACTCAACCTCTGCTTTTATCAGATTCATCCAATGCCGTTCCCACCAGGCATCGGACAGCCGACATTCACGGTACGGGGGTAACTCGACGTGTCCCGTCGACAGCAATCCCACGCCCGCCTTTCGTCCCATCGCCGAACTACTACTCATAGCCGCCCGTTCCACACCCGCCGCGGCACTGACCGTCGAAGAATGAAGGGTGTCGACTTGCGTCAATCGTCAAATCCTCGGCTTCAAATCTAATCTCATCCTTCGGTTCGGTCAAGGATACGACAATGCCCGCCGCACCCGTACCGCATCATCAGCGACAGCTCAGCACCGCTGCCAACTGATGTGGCCTTTGAATGAACCGCTGCCCCCGTCATCGCCACCGTTCCCGCCATGGCGCTGCCCGTGCTCCCGAACCCCGCCAACTTTCTGGCCGTAGCACTGGTCATCAACAGATCCCGTGATGGCCCCAACTTCGTCTTTCACTACCCGCCACAAGTCCTGCCTCCCAACGCCAAGCCGCAGAATCACGAGCCGGCAGACGCTCCTCCCGATAACGACGACATATTGCTTGAGCGCTTAAACCAACCCGCGTCGCTAGACGCAGATGCCAACACGGACGAATCCCAGCAATGGACCGTAGGCGACGACCACCTGATCACCGATGAAGGCACACAGATCGTGCCGTGGGAGCATGTGGCAGGCTTTCCGACCAAAGACCTCGCCAGCGTCCTGACCCCAGGCAGGGCTTATCACAAGAAGCTGTTTCAACTTTCTCTCGACCCCTTGTACTGTGTCTCCTATCCAATCCACGTACCTGAAAGTGGCAGTTGGAAAAAGAAGAAGAAAAAGAAGGGAAAGCCTGAGAGGGCCAAGTCCGTAAGAACAGAAGAGTCGGCGGTGCTGGTCGATTACGATCCGAGCGAGGAAAATGAGGCGACTCCCAATGGCGCTGATGCCTCTCAGGGGGACCCCAAAGAAGAAGAGAAGCCCGATGAGGCAGATGACAAGCGAGCCTCCATGACCATGTTCAACTTGGTCTTCATACTCAACCCGAGGAAACACGAAGCCAAAGAGCTAATAGCCACCTTGTACTTGAACATCATCAAGAAGGTGAACAAGGCCTACAAGTACTGTCAACAGCATAGTGAATTTGTATGGAAGGAATCGAAGCGTATATCTGATCTGAAAGACAAGGGTCGCGAAGACAGTTGGTTGACCATCAGAAACTCTCGCGAATGTACGCTAACCCGACGCAGGGCGCAAGATGAGCTCCCTGTGGAGCGAGATATTGGCGACTTCGTCACTGGCGGCTTCGGTTCAGGACATCTACGAGGCGGTATCCCAGAATAAGATTGCAGCTCTGCAGCTGGACACGACGAACGGGCCAATCACCCCGTCCGTACAGATTCCTGTACCGTTTTATGTTACGGACTTGCATCAGATCGGGCAGAGAGAGAACAGAGGCCTCTGGCTGACGACGGCCAATTCCTTCATTGGCGAAGACACCATTGACGAACCCGGATTTCTGGACCGCAACTTTGCATTGCTTCTCATGGGTGACGAGAAGAAGATCATCGCCGAGCTCCAGGCAGATCCGGACCCTAGCACAGTCGCCATGGTCGAGTTCGCCCGGCTTTCGAAGCCTACGCAGTCGTGAGTGAATTTGTCTCATAATCTGTTCCCCATTGCTAACTGGAGACAAAGCTTCTATCAAGTCGGACAAAGTAACATCCTAACGTTGAGTCAAGTGCGTAAGTACGCCCAGCATTTCATCTTTTGGCGTCGCGCCATCGCGATACCTCCTTTACATGCTCGCGACATATACATCATGTCCCCGAACTGCGACACTCGCAACCTTCCCCGAGCCAGCCTCGAGTGGCAGAGGTCGTTTCCCCTAGCCCCGCCGCTCACCAACTTCCTCGCGGAGTTGTCCTACGCTCCGCGACCATACAAACATTTCTGCCCCAGCAAAGCCCACCGCCCGACGTACCTCGCCATGCTGGCCTGGCTGATGCGTGGCGCGTGGGTCACGCAGCTCTGCACCTTTGCCTATGTGGTCGTCTGGCCCGAGATCATCTACGAAGTCGAGCACAAGCTCGAGAGCGACGAGCTGCGCAAGGCCGACGATGCCAGCGCTCTCCTCAGCACCAGCGGCGGCGCTCTCAACGGCCCGAGTCCCCTCGACGTTGTCGACGAGCAGTCCGATGCCGCCGGGGAAGGCGGCGGCGGTAGCGGTGCCGCCACGATGGTTGCGCACGTGCCGACCATGAGCGAGCAGGTGGCGGAGAAGGCGCGGCTGGAGCGCATCGCGGAGAAGACGCAGCGCGAGGCGGCCGAGAAGGCGACGGCGCACGCGCGCAAGGTGCTGCCGACCGCGACGGACCACCCGTCGACCAACGACGCGCCGCACCTCGCGCGCATGTCGCCGTACATCATTCTCGACGCCAACAAGGCGACGGGCAAGGACTCGCTCTATCTCTCGGCCATCGGGAAGCGGTTCAAGGATCCCAAGGTGGCCAAGGCGTGGCAGGCGTTTTGGAAGTACTTGAACGGGCAGACTGCTCTGGAGAGGATCGCGTTGCAGGAGGACATGAAGCGTAAGGAGGCATGGAATCTGTTGACGGCGATGAGTGAGCATCTCCTATGCGTGCGGCATTGGTAGGACCGCTTTGCGACCTGCCTGCGCGGTTCGTATTGATAATTCACATGGCCAAGTAGGCTTGGATTTCTCCAGCATATTGCACGTTTTTGGTAGTCCGGGACAGGTCAGAGTGAATGATAGTCGAACACCTAGCAAGGCTGCGTGGCCGGCGTGGGAAGCTGGGTAGTAATGAGAGGAGGGCTTGTTGTAATAAGATAAAGGGAGGGTATCATTGTATATGTGCCAAAAAAAAAAAAAGGGGAAAAGGAAGAAAATCAAGGACAACCACACACGTGGGCCACGTACACAGCTGAGAAGTCGGGACATCACGCCAGGGATGGTAGATACAAGACTCTGAACCGACAAATGTTGGCATATAGAACCACCTGAGCATTAAAAAAGAAGAGAACGAACTGCGTGAAATAATATACGAAACCGCCTGAATATGAATGAACCTTGCAAATGCCCACCCGAACCCCCCAGAGGTATCACGACTGCCAGTAGAAAATGCTCGATAAACCCAGGAGAAACCCAAGAAAGAAAAAAAATAGGAAAGAAAGTGCTAGTCATCCAGAACCATAATCCAGCTAGCACGTCCCCATCATCCGTCATGTTGCCTATGTGAACCTCTCATCGTCATCCACGTAACCACACGTCTTCTCAACGCCGTATCCATGACCTAGACCCCGATAACCCCATGTATGCAAAGTAGACGCGTGCAGATGTATAGTAAAGAAGAAAATGACGAGATGGAAATGGTCCGCGCGTAGCTTGCGGCTCCATAGATGCTGGCAAAGAACACTAATTGGGCGTCAACGTAAGTCACTATTGTGTCAGGTCCATGCCGAACTCGTCCTCTTCCTTGAAGTTCAGCGAGGCAGGGCCACTGTCGTCGTCATCTGGGTCGTTCCAGAATTCGTTTCCAGCTGTCAGGTCATTGGCCAGAGCAGCACTTGCATTGCCACCAGGGCTGACGGAGACACCATCGGCGTTGGTCGCACCGTTGAGGGGCTCGCCACGGAAGTCGGTGTGGTGAGGCACTCTGAGGCCGGACCCGCTCGCACGCGAGTAGCCGAGGTCGTCGTTCTTGGAAATGGCTTCCATCAGCTCGGTCTGCATGCGCTTCTCATCCTCCGTGAGCTCGAAGGGGAAGTGACCGCCCAGTTCCGCAATGGCGTTCATCAATTCTTCCTGCTGTTGGAGCTTCAGGTGCAACATCCACATCAAGTCTCGTGTCCAGCTTACGGCACCGTTGAGGATGTCGCCCTTGTTGGGGCCCTTGTCCTTGTCTTCGATGGGCAGGCCAGTGGTGATGTTGCCAGTCGTACCGCCAGCTGCGCGTCGCGCTCCAGGCCCGGCAAGGCCCGAGGTTGCTTGCGACGGGTTGGAGATGCCCGTCAAAGTAGGGGAAAGCGGGGTACCGTTCTGGATCATTTTGCGAATCTTCTCGTCCTCCAGGCGGTGCGCAGGCACCAGTCTGCTCAGGTCTTGGATTCTTTCATTGATGTTGTCTCGTCGGCGCCGCTCGACAAGGTTATGGGACTCGCGACGTCTCTTCCGCTTCATCTCCTGGGAAGAAACGGCCCCAGGCTGAACCCCAAGCTTCGCAGGCATGGAGGTGCCGCCCTTCATCATGACCTCGTTGAGTTGAGCCAAGCCAGGCTGGATGGGTGAAGAAAACCCAGAGCCGTAGGACGCTGCCATGCTTCCAGTAGGGGTTTGCATCCACTGACCTCCTGCGGAGGGCGACTTTTCGTGCATACCTTGGGTCCTGATTGACTGGGGCCCGAAGCCCGACGTCTCGGGCACAGAATGCATTGCCGACTTGGGAGTCATTGGGCTTCTGGTGTTGGAAGAACTCTTTCTCTGCATCGCCTGCGCCATCCTGGCTCTGTTCTTCGCATTAAGGTAGTTGGCGTCTGCGCTCTCGTTATTCAGATCCGATCCGGTCAAAGGCGAGCCTGAGTAGGAAATGGGTGACGCGAGCGAGTTGCCGAGAGAGTGGGGGTTGTGCAGCTGGCGAAACTGGGAGTTGTTGAAGCTGTGGACGAAGGGACTTTGTATAGGATCTCCGTCGGGCGTGTTGGAGTAGCCGTTGATGTGGTTTGGTTGGTCCATGCCATGATATGAGCCATGAATAGTCTGATTGAAGCCGCCCATGCTGTTCATGTCCGACATGCCGCCAAAGTCCTGACCGTGGCCGTGCATGCTTGGCTGCTCGGTCGGGCTGCTGAGGCCATCGAGGAGCTCGTCGTCGCCGAAGAGGGCGTTACCGCTGGAAAAGCCATTTGAGTTGTTTGCAGAGTTGGAGTTGAAGTTGTTGGAGTAGGACGAGGCAAAGTTCCCTCCCATGGCCAGGTCGTTGGGGTCAATACTTCCGCCGGGGCCATGTCCCCCGTTGAACTGGCCGAAGCCGTGTTGTGCCATATCGAGTCTTGTTCGCTGCAGACGAGAGGTTGGAGTATCGCGAGTCGAGTGTGTCGGTCCGACAACTGCTGGAGGCCTCGCAGACCGTGTACGAAGTCACACCGCCTCTTTGGTCGGGGGGGAAAAAACAGTGGCTGAAGGAGCTACAAAGCTCGATGAAGACGAGTAAGATCCAGGTCGAATGGGCGACTGGAAAGAAGTAGACGGTCAGCAATGCGACTTCTTGTTGCGAGTGTAAGAAGGTGCGAATCAAGGGTGCGCAACTGCGCAGGTAGCAGTGCAGTGTGTTCAGCTTGCAGTCGGACAGAGAGGAGCTGGGGTTGAGGATGCGGATGTTCTCCACACCCACACAGACGCTACGGTACTGACTTTGCTGGTGCTGGATGGACAGCCCGCCGACACTGGAGCGCCACGGTGGGAAGCGGAGTAGGCGAGGGAAGGAGCGACCGAGGCGGAAGAAGTGACTGACTCACCGACTAGGTAGCAGGAAAACGGTCGGAAATATGTAAAGTTTGCGGCCGACAGCAGGATTTGTTACACAGCCATTCAATGCAGTGCTATGGAAGCTGCGGGGTTGGCGGCCTAAATAGGGCGAAAAGGCGAGGTGAGTTGGTTGTGTTTTGAGTGAGCAGGTGAGGCGGCGAGGGAGAAGTCGTCTGCTTCTTTTGTCGCAAAGGGCGTGAAGAGGTGAAAAGGTGGTGATGGCAGCCTATTCCGCAAGTGAAACAAGGCTAATAAGAGGAGACAGGTGTTGGTTGTCCGTCTCGGAGGGGGGCCAGGATTGCGAAAAGAGGAGGGAGAGTTGACTCGTCTTCTTGTTGCGACAGAAATGCGGTGTCGGTGACCCGAGGGTTTGCAGTGTAGGCGTAGGAGTTGATGGTGTATGCGTAGGTAAGATGACGGGAGGTGAGTGTAAGGTAGGTAGGTAAAGGTAAAGGCGTCTCGGGGCTGGGCTGGCTGGCTGGCGAATTGATCAGTTAGGACGTTGTGTTGCAAAATGGACGTGTGCAGTGTCAAGTAATGTACGATGTGCGCGTGGCGAGAGCGAGCGAGGGGCACCAAGGGTAAAGTAGGTAGGTAGGGGTACCTTTGACCTCGTACCTAGGTAGGTATCTCACTGGACTGGGGGCGGGCGACAGAATAAGAGATGATGGGGTGAGGGGAAATGGGAAATGGAAATGGGGCACCGCGTTTTCCTCCTTCTCCAGGGCTCCGGGCCAGACACTTTCCCAAGCCCAGGCCAGCGTCCCCGAAAATCGGGGCGGTCTGGTCTGCAGCTGCAAGGGAGGGCAAAACTTGTTGCTGGAATGTGGAATGAAACTGGCCTTGGGTGATCCAGTCTCAGAGACAATAGGTAGGTTGCGCGAAGGGCCCGGAGAGGGTTTGCTGGGATGGAATGCGACAAGACGGGAAGACTTGACTATGAGTTTCGAAAAGGAGCAGGAAGAGAAGGAGGCGGAGGCGGAGGCAGAGGCGGAGGAGGAGGAGGAGGTGATGGAGGTCAAAGGTGAAGATGGGTGTGCTAAGGTATGACAAGTCCAGTCCGGGGTTGACTTGACTTGACTTGACACCGAGGGGCAGGGAATGGACGGCGGAACGAGTCGAACCAGAACGCAGCGCAACGCAACGCGACGCAACACGGATGCTGACTTGACTTACCGTACTATATGTATTGGATGGTGGTAAGTTGGTCGTTTGGTGCACGGCGGCTGTTCCTCTCGCGGTGAGAGCACGCTTTGGCTCGGTTGCCGCTCAATGTCGCACAGGCGAAAGAGGCGAGGAGACGAGGAGGAGGAGGGTGGTGACGGTGGTGTGCTCGTTACCTTATGGTGTTGGTGTTGGTGCTTGTGTTGGTATTGGTATTGGTATTGGTACTGGTGTTGGTGTTGGTGTTGGTGTCGTAAGGGCAGCTTAGCTCGCGCCAATGCCTAGACCGGTGTGATTGGGCGATGTGTGATGTGCCATGTACCGTGTGCTGAGAGCCAGAAGAGGCGGAATAACACGTCGCGGCAATAGTGGTCAGAAGAAAGCCGGAGAAGGCAGAGCAGAAATTCCCGGGACTGAGGAATGCCACTTGTGACCAGGAAAAGTGAGTGCGACGACTGGGTAGTTGATGATGTGTGGTCGCCGGTTCGGACGGGTCGGGGATAAGCCAAGCCTGGGCGAGCGAGATGCCGGTATCTCTCCTCTGTCCTAGCTTCATGTCAGCTTATGTATCCGTACCTCAACTCAACAGATGTGAATGATGGCGAGGGTTGTGTAGCGTACCTTAGTTGGGACGAGACGGCGTAAATGCGCGGGCAGTATCCGTAAAGCGGAACGTGCGATCCGGGGATGTCTACGGCGGTCTTGTACCCAGTCAGACAGTTATCAATGATTGTGATGAGGTAAAATCCAGAAACAGAAACAGAAACAGAAACAAAGTACATGAACGAAATAGGAGACAAGGTTTTTAGTGACTCAAGAGCAAACAGGAGGGGATGTGGACAAGACCGCCAAGCACGAGAAATGGTAGCGGAAGGGGCGGCTGCGAGGCTGAGTCGTGAAGATGGGAAAACGACCTGACTTGACGGGAAGGATAGAGATGGATAGATGTATGGACGGATGCCCGGAGTGGAAGTGAAAGAATGGCACTGCAAGGTGGATAAGGAGCTTGACTGACCTTGTGTCTCTTCCAGGATTGCAGTTGAGGTGAGGGCCGGCGTCGAGAATATCTTGCTTGGGTACCTTAGGTCCAGTATGCGCCACAGCAAGAGTCGAGACAGGGCAGATTGACGTGCAGTGGACGGGACGTTTTAGCCGGTTGGTAACGTTCGATTGGAGGCTGCTTCTGGTGACCTCTCAAACTCTCGATTTGGTAGGTATCTTCCGCGGGGAATGCGGGTGAAATGGACCCAAATGGACCTGACTGGATGGTGGATGGTGGATGGGGTTCAGTCAGATCGGGGTCGGAATCCGGGTCGGAGATGCGATGCGCGGTGAATCGTGATCCCTGTCGGTCGCTGATTGCACTATCCGACTTGTGTCTTGTCTGACAAGGTCTTGTTGGCGATGTGATGATGATTGAAAGTTGCAAAAGCAGAGGAGGAATTGGAATGACGAGCCGATGAGTACCTAGGTAGGTAGCTACCTAAGGTGCCTTCAGTAAGGTATCGTCGTTGAAAGGGCCCGGGCACCTATTAGGGTACCTTACCTACTAAGGTCCAGTAGGTAGGAGGAAGCTGAAGCTGGCCAGCGAGGTTGACGGCGCCAAAAGTTTAGACTTCGTTCCTTTCGGTCTTTCTGGAGCAAAATGCCCGGCCGCGCCGTGAGGTCCACCGTAGGAGAGGGAAAAAAAAAAAAAAAAAAAAAAAAAAAAGAGGTGACCGGGATGCCGGAGAGTGAGGTGGTCTCCAACGATTAAAAGACACTGCCAGTTGAGAACAAGCAGGCGGGGGCCTTCGGACTCGGCGGCTCGAGATTTCCTCGAGTTGTTGCACAATTTCAACAGACCTCAGTTGAGTCTGAATCGATGCCGAGCTTCCCACGGCTTCCGGGAGGTGGTCGAAAAGCACCACCGTCTTCTTGATCGGTCTTCGTTCACGTTCCCGTTCCCGTTGCCGTTTCCGAGTCAAGTGTCGACCCTGTTCTGTTCTGTTCTGTTCTGTTCCAGCGCTTCTGTTGCGTCCAAGTCCGAGTCGATCTCTCTGCAACTTCATGTCAACATCAACAACCCTTTCGCTGCTCGGCCCAAAGCCTCAGTCTTTACATACCTCCTCTTGTCTCTTTTGGTTTTTTTCTTCTCTTCCTTTCCTGGCACAATTTGCACTCGCTCGCAGAGTCTTGTTTCGTCGGTGTTTTCTTTCTTCTTTTCTCTTCTTTCCCCTCCGTCGCAAAGGGGAAACGCGCTAGCATTTATATCGTCGCGCGTTTCTACCAAGAGCCACTACATCATCTGGTCGAGGCTTGTCACTTCGCCTGCATCTCCTGACTCGTCCCATTTTCCGGGGGTGGCACCCTCTACCGCCTCTTTCCGGGACACTTTGGCTGTCCTCTGCTGCCTCTGGCGGCCACTTGGGCGGAGTCGGGACGAGATGGAGGGCACCCGGGACAGGGGAGGGAGGGCACCGGCCGAACCCCGTGACGCCTTCAGTCAGTCAGACTAAGACATCAAGACACCTACTGGATCCGCGCCGGCCGCAACGACTCGAGACGCTCATCGGGACCTGCTTAACGATCGGCCAGAACCAAATGGTCATGCACTACCACTTGTCTGGCTTGCCCACGAGCAAGCACATCACGAACAGAGGCCAACCGGGCTACCCATACCCCGTATCTTTAGACTTCAGGTTGTCGGCCAGGAACCCGCGAGGCCAGTGACGCCTCACAATGCTGTGGGCTGAATTATGGGATTCTGTCTCATTTCCGTTGCCCTTTGGAAAACCAGTCAAGCCTGTTTTCTCTACTCGAGAATACCTTACCCATGCCACGCCACGGCACGCCATGTACATGCGGCCTCGAATTGTGGTTGGTTGGACGATCCTTCGCGATCGAGGCCCTTTGAGGCAGACTCCTTTTAGTCGGAACAGCCTTCAGCCAGGTCGAGCTTCAGCCAGGGAGCAGCGCGGTCCATGGCGTGTGTCTTCTATCTGCTCGTTGGCTTTGTTTTGATCTTATCTCGAGCCTGTCGCTCATCATCCTGGCCTGGCTCCACAAAGTATTTTCTGCCAAGTGTGAGGTTCTTGGACGATGTGGAACAGGCGCAGCCACAGCAGCAATCTTCACCGCCTCGGGTTGCTGTCTTTGGTCTTCCTCTCCCTTCCGTCGTCACCCCCAGTCAAACCGAGAGGCGAACAGTCGTAGTCTGTTCTGAGTGCTGATATCTCGGGGAATGAAGAGTTGGGTACATAGCACACACCCACGCCCACTCACACCTCCTGGGCTGCTCAGACAACGGAAAGGTTACTTCGCAGCAAGACAAGTAGGTTATCGAGCGCTGTCTCTGAGCGAAGAGCGTGTAACGTAAGAGCAAGTGACTGGACTCCCACGGTTGAGCAGCGGTATCGTATCTACGGATACCTGCTACGGATACCTTCCTCAGGCTGGCAAGTGACGGGTCGATGGTGAATATCTCTTCTTCTTCTGCCAGTAGCAACGCGACGCTCTGCGGGTAATCGCCCTTGGCAGAGACTTGGGTGTTTCCGTCATCCGCCTCTGACTGGATATCCTCTTGGCCATGCCTTCGACTTCGCCTTCACCTTCACTCTCATGCACGGCTACCAGCAGGTCTCGGAGCTGCAGCCGCACTGTGCGTTGGGTTGTATGGGTAGGGTATTCGTAAGTGTATGCCGGCAGAGTAGGGTAACCTCAAAATCAGGATGCTGGAGTACTATTGGATCAGAGTCTGCGTTTTCGCAGCGCAGCGCACCTCAGGTCGATGGGGGCGGGACGTGGAGGGTCCAGCTGGGGGTGGAGCAGTATAGGTAAAATCCAACCACCCACCAATCATTTGATGCGGATTAGAGGATCGCAAGTAACGATAACGTCTTTGGAGCGGCATCCCAATGAGGAAAGGCAGTCGAAGTCGAGCAGGACGGGAGGTTTCCAAGGTTATTATTTTGGTCTGTTCCGGGGTACGTACTCCCGTCCCTCCCGGGTGTCGTCCAGCGCAGAAGGCTGTCACTTTTGATTGGCTTGCATCCAACCACATTCCAACCACCATCAATCCGTCTGCTGGCTCCCAATTTGAGACACTCTCCAACCCAAGCTTACCTTCATCTTCCATTACCTTCAGTCTCGTCAACTTCCACCTACCATCCCCCACCAGCCTCTTGTCCTCGTGTAGCACCCTGCCTCAGGCCCTCCACCCCCTCACCCTCCCCTTCAACTATCCCCCAACTCCGTTTCTCTCTTTCTCTCCATCGCCATCGCCTTCGCCTTCGCCCCCCCCCGACTTACGTTGCGACCGACGCGGTGCGGTACGCGCGGACACTAGGCTGCCCCCCTTCATCCTGCCTACGTCGCATCACGGATCGAACAGGTGGTCACTGAGTACGCGCCCCTCCGACCCTCCGACCCTCCCTCCCTTTCGTTGCGGCCATGTATATACATCAAGCTGACCATCTTAGCTGTGGAGCAGCTTCTCGACACCCGCTTTCCACCGTCCATCTGCCGCGCTACGCCAGCCGTTCACTCCCGTGCTCCCCCCCCCCAGTAGCAGCGGAGACGTCCCCGACACAACCCTTCGCCCAATCATCTTCTCTCCTCGAAACGACCGCCCTCAAACCGTTTCCCATATCCTCAAATCCCGTCACTTGACCCGTTGCTCTTCGAAAATACACCACCGCCCCGACTTCTTGCGCCCACGCTGCTTGCTACTCACCCGCGCGCGAGTGGTTAAGCGGACCATACCTGCGCAGACTACGTCATCGTCACTAGTGTCAAAGTCAACCTACGTCGAAACCATGGCTTCCAACTCGTTCAGAGACTCCATCAACTCTCTGGGCTGGTCGCGCCGCGATCAGGATGTCCCCGTCAACACGTCGCAACAGACTGGTCTGCTATCATCTATCAAGTCTTTCAACCCGTTTGGGAACAACAGCTACATTCAGCTCCCGACGACCGAGGGAGCAGGAGCCCCCTTGCCCGCTGCCAGTAGAAGAGAAGAGGAGGAAGGCTTTGCTACGCGTGAGTCATATCTTTCTCGGACGCCTCCCTCTGTAGCTATTCCTTGAGCTATTCCTTGAGCTTGAGCTCCATACACAACTCCCGCCCCAGCTCCCCTGCGGCTGGTAAAGGCTCGAGTTTGGTTGCCATGTCTCGGTTTGCCATGTGAGCAAGCGGCTTGCTAAACAGTGGTGTCGTTTCCGGCCTTTTTCCTCCGCATCAGCCACGCTGACGTAGTATTCGCTCCCAGTGAGTCGATGGGACCGGTTGCTCATCTTCGGTGCCTGCAACCTGGGCGCGCTCGCTTGCTTCGTCATCTGCTTCGCCCTGTTCCCAGTGCTGTCCCTGCGACCGCGCAAGTTTGTAATTCTGTAGGTCCCCCCCTTGCTGCTTGGCTTCTGCCCCTCCAACCCCCATGCGTGCCAAACAGGCTGGCTAGATGCCGGCATCGCAAATCGACAACGAATGGTTAGGTCGGAGGGTGGCCATGGGCGGAGGGTTTTCCCCTTCTGCATCTACCCGGTTTCCATGCCAGATGATCTTGCATGACGAGCTAGTCTTGAGCACCACATCCGGTGACAGGACCGCGTGGCTAGTGCTTCAAACTCGAATCTGCTTTTTGGTGATTATCTGAGAGAAATGCATTATTTGCTAACCTATTGCCCCCCACAGATGGACACTTGGTTCCCTCCTGTTCCTGGCCTCCTTTGCGGCCGTCATGGGCCCTATGGCTTACGCGCGCCATCTTATCTCCGGGCCTCGCCTGCCTTTCACCGCGGCTTACTTTGGGTCGCTCTCGCTGTCGCTTTACTTCTCTCTCGGTGTAAGCTTTTGGCGCACTTTCACCGTCGTACGAATCATTGCTGACAAGTCATGACAGCTTCACAGCACCTTCCTCACCCTCATCTCAGCTCTCATCCAGCTGGCATGCTTGCTTTGGTATCTGGTCAGCTACTTCCCAATGGGATCCAGCGGCTTGCGATTGGCAACGACATTTGGAGCGAGAAGAGCAGCGGCTTGGATGTCTGGCTAATCTACAGACATCTGTACATTCTGTACCATAGGGGGACTGTACCGAATTGTGTGATAATCGGCGTGAACTGCTTGATGCGCGTCGGAATGAGTTGTAATAGCTTTGGCAGAAATCAAGACAACCTGAGAAGCGGTCGCCAAATCCAAGACACCGTCTTCAATGTACTGCACAATCTTGTTGTGTTGTCGTCGAGTGCTACTGACAACAACACGAGGCGGAGCTGGCTCCGACAGCAATCATTATCACCTCGGTCTTTCGCAAAAATATCAACTTTGGCGAGCGCCAGCTCATGACACCCTTATGCTGGCCGGGAAAGGGTTCGGGAGAAGAATTGCGGCAATTTTCTCTTTCAAGTGCCTTCGTCATGCTTCCTTTTTCTGCCAGTTCTTCCACCATGTCAGGGTACCCCCCGCAATGATCGACGGCCGGCTGCAGTTTGCAGACCCCTTCGGGATTGAGGAATTACTTGGGGGTGGGCAGAATATTATGCCCTATTCCTTTCTTGTTGCCTCGTTCCTCTCTCGGCATGCCTGTTTTTTCACAAAAAAAATAAATCATAAAAATCATTTTTCGTTTCTGCAATCTGATAATTTCCGCAGCATGTATGGTCTAGATGCATGTCGAGCGCCGCCTTTTTTCTAATTCCACCCCGCGGGGAATCGGGACATGAGCGGGCGGAAGAGTCCGGACGAGTCCGGAAGGTAAAGGAAAGCACGAAAGCCGAGTCAGTATTTGCTGATTATGCAGAAAGTGGCCCAGAACAACCCCAAAAAAAAAAAAAAAGGAAGTAGAAGAAAACAGTGTTGATCAGTGACTTTGCCTAGGGCCCTGGTTGTGGAGGGGCGGAGGAAGAAGTCGAGGCAGAATCCAGGGATTTATAAACGAGCCATGATCGTAGTAACGTAAGGTAGTTACGGATAGCTGGTTTATGCTCGCTATCTTATTTATGTCGCCGAGATTGTATCATTGGTTTGCCAGTTGAGGCCAAAAAAAAAAAAAAAAAACCAATCACTCTTCTTGGCTTTCCAAAGCCAAGAATAACGGGGCGTGGCTGGAGATTTCCATTTCCCCAAGGACGCCGGGCTCTTTCCCAGCTTGCCGAGGCGTGGTGGAACCGGCCGGCGTCAGGCGATGCGGACTCCCGCACGTGTGTTGCAGAGGTAAAGATCCTTCTAACCCTTAATGCCGTCCCATGGCGTATTTAGTGGTGGCTAACGTGCTAATTAATACGCATCGTTGCTCATTGTTTGTCCATGCGGGGGGCGAAGAGAAGAGATTCGGCTGGCTCGCCTTTGATGAGATGGCATGGCCAACAAAGCATTATCCCACCTGGTTTCTGCGTCGATTGACGTACGTAGTAGCTCGCCGGTGGAACATCAACACGTATCAAAAGGGGGTGGTCAAACCAGGTTTTACTAGCGAGGTCGGGATGGGGGACTGCTGGCGTGCGTGGCATGGAAAATCGCTGTCTCGGTGTGTTTTGCCAGTGGAATCCCATGTCCGTCTTCCCATTCACGATGTCCGTGATGACTAAGTCAAGCACGCCTACCTTACCCTGCGGTAAGTCCCTGTGGCGCTGAAATGACTGTGGTGGTCACTGGCATGCCCCGACGTTTGGTTAATTGTGGCCGTCGTGTAGTTAACACCAAATGACCAAGCCTGCTTTGCTTGTAATTCCTTCGCCATGTACAGAGTATCCGTACAGTGCTTGACAGAGACCCGGATTCGGAAAAGTAGGTTCTAACCCGCGGTCCATGATACACGGAGAAGGGCCTCAAATAATAACGTCAAGGAAAAGACGTCTTTATGTAATTCGAGTGCGGTGAATGGGGTTTGGGCGAGAAAATTAATAATAATGCAGTGCCAGACCAGGGTCGTAGCCGCGGTTACCGTTTCCCTCCATCTGCTTCCTGCTTCTTCGCATACCGTGAGGCAGAAGAAGAAGTAGATCCAAGTTGGACGAATGGGCAACGGAGAAAATGTGATTCTGGACTCTAGAGGTTACCACGGACCGCAGGTTGATCAAGGCATGGCGTGACGCCTTTTAGGGTGGACAGAATCCAGCCCGCAGCTCTGAGGAGAGATGCAGAGACTCCGAAGCGCCGCGGCGGTACGTGCCCAGCCAGATCGTGGCGGCGGCGGCGATGGACTCCCGTCAGCACCGGGGCCATTACATCCTGACTCCAAGTGTGTACGGATAAAGACGACGACTGGGACGAGGACGAGGACGAGGACGAGCTCGGGGTATGATGTGAAATGAAGAGGTGTCTTGCTGGCTCATCCTTGGCTCCCTTGGTCGTAAGATGCAACATACCTTGATCGCATCAGCCGGAACGCGAGCAGGAACCGAGGGGAAGGAAAGCGAGCGAGACAGGGCAAGTATGGAAGGCAAGGCAAGGCAAGACAAGGCGAGGTCCGTTTGGTCGAAACCCCGTCTGCCCGCTCGGTTGGTGCGTGGTGCGGTGCGGTGCGGTGCTTTGCATCTGTAAGTCAACCTGGAAGGCCGGTAACACTCGCATCGCAGTTTTCAAGCTCCATATGACACATGAGCGAATAGGCGGCGGTGACCTGCCACCTGGAGAAGGACGGACCAAGACTTATATTCGCGCATCCCCACCGCAGCCGACAAGGAGACGGACGGGGCGGGTTGCGGAATGTGTGCGCATATGCAGAAGAAACGTCGCAGCAGCAGCAGCAGAGGAGCAGCATCAGTCAAGGTCGTCTGGGATTCGGGTGACTTGTGATGAGCATGATTCGGAGTCGGAAACGGAAGACTCGTGGAGAAACTGCCTCCCATAGTAAGGCACCTCAATGTAAGGTAGGTAAGTACGTAACATCATGTTGGTGCAGACGGGCGTGTAAGGCTTTGGCCAAAGAGGGGGAACTTGAATCGCCTTACCTAAGGCACCTTAGGAAGGAAGGAGGGGTAATTATGTTTTCTGTGTTTGTATCCGTTTTCTATGACTACCTTACGTTATTTATTACGGGCCCTCCAAAGTTGCCCGCTCTCCAGCTCCATTCATGTACGCTGATGCCTTTTCTCATTGGATTTCCTCTGCTCGTGGTCGCCGGGGCCCGCTGCGCTTGCTGCGGTGCAGGTGCAGAGTGAGGTGCTGATGACTGCCCGCCCTGCTATTGCAGCCCTGTCGGTCCAGGTCATGATTCTGCCGTCCGAGGTCAGGGGCCCCTGTGCACCTCAGCCATTGAGGCACCTCACACTGGATTACTTGCCTAGACATCTACCGAAGGATAGGTAGGTAGGTGACTTTGGTAAATTGGAGGCTATCCGATGATTCTCACTGGCCCAAGTAGGTAGACCGACGGGAACCTCTGCTACCAGCCTTACCTTACCTTGTCTAAAATGGGAAATAAATCGTTCACCGCCCGCCCGCGCAAGATACGCTTCAGGTACATCACCGAGGACGGCGAGAGCGGCGAGGACAGGGCCTCAAATGCACACTACAGCGCTGTGAGACAGCTTACTTGAGCCTGCTGCTGTCGGGTTGAAGCACTCCCTGTGATGAGGTACCTACTTTGATCCGTGGATTCAACGTACCTATCTAAAGTCCTTTCTTGCCTACCTTACCTTACCTTCCTAGGTACACGAGGTAGGTAGGTAACCCAACGCAAGGCGGGTGAGAACCTACTTACCCAGGTACCCAAGTAGTGATGCGCAGGGCACGATTCACTTCAACAGGCCGCCTTTTTTTTTTTTTTTTTTGGCTCCGGTCTTCCAGGCGCCATGGGACCGCGAGTGTTTGATACTGGAGGTAACCGTACTGGTGCTGGTCATGTGCTGTGGGTTGATGTAATATGTAATGGAACCTAAGTAATAGACAAGTTGCCAGATGCTCACGGGTGAATGTTATGCGATTGCCTACGGCACCTTAGGCTAAGGTACCTTAAGGTATGGTAAAATAGGTGAGTCGTAGTCGCAGTCGCAGCGCAGTCGCAGTCAGTCACCGTCGGATCCCTTTCCTTCCCTTTCCCCCTCCCATCCCACCCCTCCCCGCTAAAAAGTCAGGTCAACAAGCTGCCTCCACCTTGCCTCGAGTGCCAACCTGGTACCTAGTGGCTTTCCCGAGAAGAAAAAAAATTCATTCACAAAAAAAAAACTCGGGCTTCAGAATTTATTCCTAGACCTTAACCTTTTTTTCCCTCTCTTCCCTTCCACAACCACACAACGCCTCCCTCCATCCTCCACAATCCTCTTGCCCCGGGTGAATATTGTGGCCTGCTCTTCTCTTGTGTCTTGCTGAGCCGACAATTTCGTCAGCTGCGCCGCTTCTTCCACGTTTCGTACACGACCGCCAGCGAGAAGGACGAAGAAAAAAAGAGAGACCCCTCAGGCCGACAAGCCCTCGCCCAATCGAAGCTTTGCGTTTACCCGTCGTTCATATTTTCCTTGGATCGCGGCAACCCGACCATCTCCGGAAAGCCTCGCTTTTTTTTCACCACACAGATCAGGGTCTGCCACACTTTGTTGACTTGCACCCAACGTTCTTCTGCCACTCGGTACGAATTCCACCGCCGCTCGAAAGAACCCCTCCGTACCATTTATTCCCTCGTGTCTGCTTTTCTGCAGAGTTCAGAGTTCGCCTGGCTCTGCCGGAAGCTCGCTTCTTCCTCCTTGCCCCCCTCCCCGCACTCGCCGCCGTCTGCAGTCTCTATCGGCTTCACAGTATCGGAGAAGCGCCAGCTTGCTCTAACATAATTCTTTTCTCACAGTCTCTGCGACCTCTCAACACGACGATCGACGACACGACTTTGACCCGCGCCATTGCAATTCGTCGCTCGACCCATTTCCAGACCACGTAGGAAGGTTGGTTCGCCTTCTTTGGTCTGTCTCCGTCTGAGGAGTTTCTGGTAAACCCCGGTTTACCCGTACAGAAGCCTTGGGAGGCTACCTACTCGGGGCCTGGCAGGATCGGATCTACGGATCTATTGACCATCGTTGCTGGTCAGACATAACCCAAATAGTCTTTCGAGGCATGTCTATTTCTGCATCAGCCTTAGCATCAGACACAATGGCTACTGCATTTTCCTACGCTCAAGCCGCCAAGGGTCAGGCGCCTGCCGCGACATCGGCGGCCCAGCCCGTCGAGAACGTCAAGGACTCCGCGAGCTCGGCGAACGGCGAACAACCGACCGCTGAGCCCAACGCCGTCAAGACCGCCTCCGCCGAAGAGGACACTTCGAGAAATACGACCCTCAAGGCCCAGTTGGCCGCCAAGCAGGATTCATCATCCACACCTGCCGAGGCCACCAACAACACATCTGCTGCTGCCTCCGTCACCGACTCTCGCCGCGATGACGAGGACGCCGCCACCGAGAGCTCTGCCCGACGAAGCGACAAGAGCGTGAGGTCGGCAAGTGCATCCACTCGCGTGACCGACGAAGCCGAGCCCAAGAAGGGCTCTAGGAAGCCAAGGAAGGGCAAGGCCGGGAAGGAGTCTAGCGATGAGTCCAAGAAGGAGAAGGCTGCGGAGGAAGAGAAGGAGCAGCCCAAGATCGAGTTGATCGAGGCACCGCTCCCCTCAGTCAACATCTGGACGCAAAGGAAAGAGACCCAGGCTGCAAAGACCACTGTGACGCTGCCCGCTCATCCCGCTCCTGCTCAATCCAATACCAACACCACCGCCGCTGCCGATGTTTGGCCCAACAGCCAGGAGTCCAAGAAGAAGAGCAAGACGGCCGAAGTCTCCGAGGCCACCAATGGCGCCGTCAACGGCACCAAGTCTCAACGCAAGGTTGGCGACGACGCCGCTGCTAGAAGGAACGGCTCTCGCGGCTCCAGATTGATCGAGAGAGACAGCCGTACCACCGAGCTTCCCCCGCCTGTGAACGACGTCACCTCGTGGCCCACGCCCGAGACCGCAGTCAAGGAAACTGTCAAGGACGAGTCGCGCAAGCCTGGTGGTGAGAAGACTGACCGGCCGGACGCCGAGCCCCAGGAGGAGTCCGGCAAGGGGCGTGCCAAGAGCTGGAAGCCATTGCCTTTTGTGCCAACCGTGGCGTTTTCCACTCCTATTCCCTCAACAAGGGGCGCTCGTGGGGGACGAGGCGGTGCCCGTGGTGGCCGCGATGCCACTTCTAGAGGAGGCCATGGTGCCGCTGCCGCCGCTGCCGACAAGTCCTCTGCGGCCCCGTCCAAGAGCGGGGGTGAGGCTCGCGAGCGTGCCAGAGATGCGAACGCCCCGGCCAGAACCAACTCGCAGCCTCCCGCCGTCAACAAGCGCGCCTCAATGGACGTTGCCAAGGAGCAACGCAAGGCCCCTGCCCCTACTGGCGAGCGTGCTAAGGAGTCGCAGTCCACGACCGTAAGTTGCATCTCGATCGCAGATCAGCTTTCCTCAATCTCCCGTACTGACTATGAACTAGGATCAGGCAGGTCCTGTCCGAGGAGAAGGCCGCAGTGACAGAGGTCGCGGAAACTTCCGAGGTGGGCGTGGAAGCCATCCCGGCAATGCGCCCATGCACGCTCAGCAGTCTTCGTACATGGGCAACGGTAACTCGTTTGGCTCTCAAGGTCCTCCGCGTCAATACGCCAGCCCTCCTCTGCACCAGGGCGGCAACTTCACCGCGTCGTACGGAGGTTCCCAGTCTCGGGGCGGTCGTGGTGGCCGCGGCCAGTCCAACGGTTCCGGAGCCTACCGTGGTGTTGGCGGCTCCAACGCTGGCCGCGCTCGTCAAGTACAGGCCAACATGAACCAAGGCTCTTGGGACTATCCGATGCCTTTGACGCCGGCAACTTACGGATGGTACGAACAGATCAGGCAGATTCTCATTCCTCAATTGGAGTACTACTTCTCCATCGAGAACCTCGTCAAGGACGAATTCCTCCGCAGGCATATGGACAGCCAGGGCTTCGTGCCCCTGGAAATGGTGTTAAACTTCTCTAGAGTCCGCCACATTGCCGACCCCACTGTACTCCGTGCCATCACCGCCGAGTGTACTCAATTGGACTTCGTGGTTGGAGACGACAATATTGAGCGGATCCGCTCCCGCTCACACTGGCAGAAATTCGTCTACCCCGCTATGGAGCAACGAGCCGAGTCCGCACGGAATGCGGGTCCTCAGTACTTCTGGACTCGCTCCCACCACGCCATGTCCTCCACCTACGAGGGAATGATGGGCGAATACGCTGTTAGCTCCCCGACCGGATACCCCAATGGCGGCGAGAACGGCTACATGCCGTACGCTCACGAGGCTGTTGGCGGTCAGCCCAACGGCCAACTATCCGCTCAAGTTCCCGCGTTCCAGCCCAGCACTTCTGCCGAGGGCTCCGCTGACGCATCTGCCGACGCGGAATCGAAGGCTCAGCCTATCGTCAACGGCTCTGCCGAAGTCTCCGAGGCTGCGCCAATGACGAACGGAAACCATGCGCAGACCAACGAAGCCCTTCAGTCCTAGTTGGAGGAAGAGGTTGATGAGGACTGCGGTGGCGAGACGGGGGAGAGCAGCGCCAGCGTTCCCAGCCCGTCTCAACGGGCACATCTGGTGATGCGTTCAACGGAATCAGTCGACGACATCCCATACCCTGAGTTCCGCACACGCGCTCTCTCCAAAAGGCGGGACGCGTTGGCAGGCGCCAACCCCGATGGCATCTCTGTCGTCTCTAGTGATATCCATGGCGTCGCTTCCAGCGTTCCTGGCGGTATGGATATGATATCCCTTTATCGGTTCTGGTCTCATTTCTTGGCTCGGCATTTTGATTTGGAGATGTTTGAGGAGTTCCGGGCATGTGCTGTGGCGGACGCCACGGGGGAGACGGCCAGCAAAGTTGGCCTTGAAAATTTGATTGCTTACTACGAAACGATTCTTGAGGGAAATGACAACCACCAGCGACCTCTGGCCGACATGGAGTCCCTTTACAATGAAGCAAAGAAGCTGGCTGCGGGGGCGATGGTTTAAGAGGTGGTGGGCTTTGTGGTCAGAGATTGCAGACAAAAAAGACGTTTGATGAATTACGCATGGTTGTGGGATTTTCTCGGCAGCTATCAGCTTCAGGGGTGGCCATTCATCCGGTGCCGGATCTGTGGCGATCTGTTGGCCTCTGGGGATTCGTTGAATGTACAACGTTTCTTGGAATCACCAGACGCGTGCTCGTTCTTCGTGTCCTTCGACAACGGTTGGAAAAGTTCCTTGCTTTCTTGCGAAGGGGAAACAGGGAAGAAGAAGTCCCTTGGCTGGCTGGGAAGCGACATACTCGCGATAGGGTTCGGTTCAGAAATAATGGGGAGATGGGATAAGCATGGGCGGGTAAGAAGCAATGTCTGGATTGCGTTGGGTACGGGAACGAACCCTTCCTTACCTCGAAGGAAACGTACTTTGATGATGAAAGTCTCTTCTCTGGCGTCTTCGGCATTGGCCCGACGTTACTGTCGACGGCCTACTTTCATTCCTCGGGGGTCTTTTTTTTAAACAAAAAACGAACGTCTGGTCTCAGTCGGGGTCCTGTTTCTCCTCTCGCCTCCTGCCGCTAGACGAAGAAAAAAGTTTCTTCCCCCTTTTCTCTCTCTCTCTCTCTCTCTCTCTCTCTCTCTCTCCTTTTCTTTTTTTTTCCAATCTGCACATAGTTCTGCATGCTTTTAGGGAATAATGGGGGCCACGAAATGCATTCAAGCGGTCACAGAGGGTTTGGAGGCGATGGTTTGTGGTTCTAGATTTCTCTCTCTTTTCTGTCGATCGTCATCACCACGTGGAAACGAAGAGAGCACCGTCGCCTACCAAAATTCGGCAGGTGTCATTTTGTACGAATAAGACCAGTTAAAAATGAATAAATATGGAGTGGTTGGCGTTAATGCGGCCTTTCATTTCCTCCTGCCGTGCGAGCGACAGACTCGATCAACATTGGAAGGTACCAGGGCCCCATGTCGTTCACCTGGGTTGGGAGTCTGGATGTTGACTAGAGAGACACCTGTCTCGCCTTCTTCCGACAATATGTTGGGTAGAGCAGAGGTTCGTGTTCGAGAATGACAGCCGTTTCATGGACCGCATTTTCATTATTTTTGTTTTATTTGGCGCTGTGGGCCCGTCAAGAAACAAAAGATCACGCGAAATTGTCCACTTAACCTAGGCTATCGCATCATGATCATTTCATATTACTCATTACTAAGCTGTTGTTCAAGCCTGCGCAGTTTGCCCGGGTCGTTGCCGTAGCAAGCATCGAGGTGGCCAGGGAAATAAGGCGAAAAAGAAGAAGAAAAAGACATTATGTACAATACTCCCAATGCCGTTGCCTTCGTGACTTCATCTTGTCGGAGGGTATGCTTCGTATATGTCGTATCGTGCGTTTTGGTGTTTAGAGTGCCATGACGAGGCCAACAACAGCGGCCACACCGGCAAGACCGTGAGCCATGGCGGTAGGGGCAGCGTTGGAGGGAGCCTCGGTGCCAGAAGCGGTGCCCGAGGCGGTGCCAGAGGCCTCGGTGCCGCTGGCCTCGGTGCCGGACTCGGACTCAGTAGCCGTGGCAGACTCGGTGGCAGTTGACTCGGTGACGGTCTCGGTGCTGTTGGACGGTGTGAGTAGGGACTTTGGCGACTTGGAGATGGGAGGAGGGGGATGAGTAGCTTACGCAGTGGTGGCAGCGGACTCGGTGGCGTTGGTGCCGGCAATGGTAGAGGTGTAAGAGTTACCGGCGGAGTCGGTTCCGGTGACGACGCTGATGCTGGGGGTGGGTACGACGTCGGTGGTGATGGTGGTCGGGGTCGGGACGACGGTAGTGGTGACGCTGGCGACGATGGTGCTGCCGTTCTCGTCGGTGGTGGTGACGGCCAGAACGGTGGTGACGGGACGAGGGACGGTGACGGTGACGGTGGGACGCAGGTCGTCAATGGCGGACTCCAAGGCGGCGTACTGGCTTGAGTAGGCGGAAGGGACGACGCTGGCGAACCAAGCCGGGGCCTCGGTGGCCTTGAGGGCCGAGAAGATGGCGTCCTTGGCGTCCTGGGTGACTCCGGCCGCGCTGGCGGCGGAGCCGACTGCGGAGGTCAGGGCCTCCCACTCCGGGGCGGGGATGTATGCCGAGATGAGAGCATCGGCAGCGGAGGTGAAGGCGGCGAGATCCGAGCTGGGCAAGCCTCGTTCGTTAGCTCCCGTGTCCATGTGGTGACCGGGGGCCGGGTGGGTGTGGGGGAAGGGGACGGGGACGGGCGACTTACACAGGGTCCCGGGGGCGGAGGCCGGTGGCGGAGACGAGGTTGGCGGCAAGGGCCAGGGAGAGGATGGCGGACTGCATTTTCGGAGAGGGTATATTCGTACTGGTTGTTTTGGGTATCACTGGATTGTTGGGAAAAGGACGAAGGTGGGGGGTTTATCACGCTGGCTGTAGCAAACAAGGCGAGTAACGACGACGGGATGAGAGAGAAGTGAGGGAAACAAGTCACATCAATGGGTCGGCTGCCCATCACTTAAATACCTAGCAAGTTATGGAAAGCTTGGTGATGCGGTCAAGCACAGAAATGACGCCGTACGCGGTCAAGCTGGGCCGGGTACGACCAGGCCAGGCCAGGACGAATTGGGCGGCATTGGCATGGCGACAGGCGGTTGTGGGAAGCGAGATGCAAGTTGTGAGGTGCGCGTTCGGGTTCTGTGAGGGGGGCAGATGTGTGGGAAAATCTTGGTGAAGGCCCCGGTCTTCCTTGGAAAGCGGAGGTTGGGTCGCGATGCTGCCCTTGCAGTTGCAGGCCTCGCAACTGGACCGACCAGCCCAGCCCAGCCCAGCCCAGAGCCGGGGGTGTGGGAGAGAGCAGAATGGCATCGGAGGGGGGAAAAGAAGAAGGAGAAAAAGCAGGGCAGAGAGCAGGCCAGGCCAAGCAGCGCGTTCCTGGCGTGACGTTGACTTTTGTTTTTTTTCCCGTGTGTGCTTGCGTGTATCATGTTGTTTCTGTCGAATCACAATGGCGAGGATGGCCTCGTACGAACACACAAGTTGTAAGACGTCCGTGACTGCATCGGACGGGTATTCGTACACGGGTGATGGCATTGTGGTGTTGGCTCACTCGAGTAGCGGGAGCGAGCAGGGGAAGTGATTGGCGCCAGGTTGCGTGTTTGCCGGCCAAGATCGTGAAATGGGTTGACGGGGCTCTGGGAGGTTGGGAACATTAACAAGGGTAGAAATTTGCGGCCGAGAGAAAGGAAGTTTCCGTACGGGATACATACGGACACGGAAACAGACACAGATGCGGGCTACACAAGCACCAATTCTTTGTGTATGTTTGTCCGACGACACGAGGACACGACGACAGTGGTTTTCGTACTTTGCGGAAATTTCCCCGAGGTGGCGGCATCGTACAAAATCCAGCGTCTTGGATGAGACTTGTGCTTAACAGCCATGTCGGCGAATGTTTGGTTTGGCGTCGTCTGCGACACTTAGGAGGAAGATGCGCGGTTTGGACCAACAGTGATGCTGTGATGCTGGCGTTGCGGTGTGGATGAATACCTACCTACCTACCTTAGGTCACAGGTAGGTAGGTAGGTATCGGTATCGCAGTATCCGTAAGGCGGTGGAGGGATGGGACGTGGAGGTGCACCTGGTTCCATGGAAGAAGGTTCAAGGTTGGCTGGCGTTGACGGCGGTAACAACCGGGACCCACCACCTGGATTACATCACCGGCTGGCTCGTGGCTCATGGCTCGTGGCCCGTGGTCCGTTGGCAATGGACGTGGATGGAATACGGCAGGCCGCCCTCACCGTTTTGCACGTTGATGCTAGGTTGATCCCGTCAACGGGCAACAGCCAAACATAACAGAGCCGAGCTCTATTCGTACCTTATTTCCTCGCGACCATGGATGGCTGCTTACACGTGACTGATGTTCTAGAAATCGAATTGAGAGACAGATGGTAAGGTCTAGGGTATGTGCATGTAGCGGCTAAGCCACACGACTCTTTGAGGGCGTTGAAAGTCAGATGACGCTATCTGGGCTGTTGGCGGTGACGATGGCTTCAAGGACCACCTCGGGCAAGTAAGGTACTGGACGGGACGGGACCCGACGGGACACTACGAACACCGCGCCACGCACCCAGCCTCACACGTTGGAAAACCGGGGGACGGGACCTGGAGGGGGGTGGAAATTACGTCACTAGATCTGGGGCTCAACCAAAGTGACACCTCGAGAGCAGGCTTCCCCTCCTTGTCGCGGGGCAAGTTCTCTTCCCTGCTTTCTCACTCGCCCTTAATGTATCCGTACCGTCGTCGCCCAGGTCGCTCGCTGTCCCTGTGTCTTCTGCCACACACCGACCGAACAGCATCGAACAACGGCTATTCAACTTGCAACTTATTGCCCGCCTAACTACCAACCTACCTTCCTTAAGGCACCTGATGACAAGTCTGACATGGCATACTCTTTTGCCCTTACTAGGTACATACGATACAATGATCAATTTCACACAAAGAAGGCTAGCTAATTTAGGACGTCAAGCTAAATATAGCGGGCCAGTTGCCCCGTCCGTAAGAGTACCTTAAGGTAACGCGGGAGTCTATGGTACGTTGCCTGGGTATATCGCATCAAAGAGAAACAAACCCCCGTGGAAACATGACTGAACGAACAGCTTGAAGCTTTTGCCCTCGCTGTATGGCATACAGTATTCGTAGACACCACCTTCCATTGTCAACGTGGCTGTGAAGAGCTCCAGCGACGGGCATACCGAATCATCCACCTGGGCGGAGCTGCGTACGCCTTAGCTACCTTAGCCTTGAAGTCGTTGGCCGTTGGATTGGTTAATGGCTTGCTTGGGGTGGTATGCCGTTGACGTTAGGCTCATTCCTGACCGACGGCGACGCGTGAGTGGCTGGACTGCCCGCCGTTATGATATCATTCTCTGGCTGCCTCTCCTCTCCTCCCCTCTTTCACAGTCATTCGTGCTTGGTCACAAGTTGCAGTTCGAGGTCGTGCAGAAGGGGTCGATGGCGCTCGCTGCACGCAGACGCAGACGCAGAGCACTGCCAGGCACATCGGGGGCTTCGTACCGTGCTGTGCCTGTCTACCACCCGACAACTACCTTGCCTTGATGTGTTCGAGTTTCAGCACAATGCAGGCGGGCTAGAGCATCACTTTGGATTTCTTCCACTTTCCCTGCCTTAAACGTTCCACCCAAGTTAGTGTCCCTCCTTCGCCGACATCTTGACAACTCCCGTCATCCCCGTCACGGAGACTCGGTACCTGGTACGGATATACGAATGCCTACACTGGACAGCCATTCACCTGTCGTCGCAAGCCACTAACATCCACTTACATGGTCACTCAGACAGTGTTTTGCTTTTGCGCGCCACCCTGCGCAGTACGGATACACAGCCTGACCAGCATCTAGTCTAGTCTAGATGATGCCCACCCAATCTGATCATAAACTCGAAAGACGAGAAGCATAGAAGCAAAAAATTAGGATTGACTATTTTTGGGCCTGGGCGTGGTAATGTCCATTTTACCTAGGTAGTTGTCAAAGGCCTAATGGAAAGACTTCCATTGGAAATAGATTGTGTCGTTTACCTTGGATGAGAGGAACTGACCTTCTGGAGAGAGGTCCAAGTAACTTTCTACTTACATACTGGTGGGGAAGTACTTTCCGAGCACCTACCTACCTTACCTGCCGCCATCACTGAACAGCGCAAAGCCGCATGTCGGCGGCGTCAGGTAAGGAAGGGAATGAAGGCTGACGGGAGCGACGGTGACCTGGATCCCGCACCCTCCGTGCTGCTGCGACTTGCGACGCTGAGTCCCGTCGTCCACAGGTTGTAGTGCGGATATCCATGCCATGTCTTTGGCCACCCAACCCAACCCTGCCAGTCCTGTCGTGTCGTGCCCTGCCCTGCCCACTCACTCTGTCGTTTCTGGCTGGCTGCTCTGCCTGAACTGTTCAGCGTTCCACGCCTGATTTGCCTTTCCTTCCCGTCTTGCTGGACCCTTGCCCGCCCACCCACCAACCTCTACCACCACCACTACCAGCCCTGGTCCCCCCGGCGTCTGCGGTCATCATTTCTTCCAGTTCCCCTCCTCCCTTCCCCTCTAGAACCTGCCTCTGCTTCTTTTTTACCCTCAACAATTCACAAACGCGCTACCAACAGTCCAAGCGGCGGCCTGCTACGCAACACGACGAATTCAAAACTTTCATCAGCACTGACTTGACATCCACAAGCGCTGCTGATCCAGCTTCCTTCCAACAAGAACATCCCACGCCTTACACAATCAAACTCGACAACCGCGCCCAAACAACCTCTCGACGAGCCTTCTTGGCTCCTATCACCTGGTATGAGTTACTACGACGACCAACCTCAGCGCACTCGTCGCTACGTGCGCGAGGAGCGTCGTGAGGAGAGGGTTGACCCTCGCTATGCCGAAGACCCCTACCTGAGGGTTTACGAATCTCGCCAACTGGTCCCCAGAGGCCGAGAGGATAGCGAGCTCTCCATCGAGGAGGTCCGCCGCGATTTCCCACCTCCAGGTTACCGCGACTCGAGGAGGACCCGCTCTGCAGAGCCCGGCTACTATGACGAATACCGGGGCTACGATGACCGGGACCGTTACTACGACCGCGAACGCGACTACGACCGCCGTGGCAAGAAGGCCGGCAGTCTCTACTACGAGGAAGAGAAGAGATCCCGCCAACGCGTTCTGAACCAACAAGAAAAGATTCTCGCTGCAGTTGCCGGTGCGGCCCTGGCATTTGGCGGAAAGGAGCTATACGATCGCAAGGAGGCCAAGGAGCATGGCGGTGATGTTGAGCGCAACTACCTGACATCTGCTGCTCTCGGTGCTGCCGGCGCACTCGCTGGTTACCAGGGTGCCGAGTTTTACAGCAAGCATAAGGAAAAGGACGAGAAGAACGCAACCTACGTTCTGCACCGCGGCCGCGATGGGAGAGTTACCGAATACTATTCCGACGAGGAGGGAGAGAAGGAAAAGAAGGGCTCCAAATCCTTCTTGGAGAATGCCTTGGCAGCCTCGGGACTCGGAGCCGCGGTCAAGGCCCTTACTGGCGCTGCTGGCGGCGGTCATCACGATGACAGGCGCAGTGACACCAGGAGTCGCAGGGGCAGTCCCGACTCACGAGGCACTGCTCGCTCCAGGTCTCGGGGCCCAGGCGGCGAGGCTGCGAACAAGATGCAGAAGGCAGCCATGGCTTCTCTGATTGCCGGAGCCACAGAGGCTTTCCGTGTCGCAAAAGAGCCTGGCAGCTGGAAGGGTGAGAAGACGAAGCGCATTCTCACAGCCGCTGCTGGTGCTGCCACCATCGATGCCGCCCACAGCGGCGAGAAGCAGAGCAAGCTGGGTCTGGCTGAATCCGTCATTGGTGGTCTCGTTGGAAATCGCGTGATCAACGGCTCCAAGCGAAACATTGAGGAGGACCGCAGGACTGGCCGAAGCAGGTCCCGATCCCGCGCTCGCTCGGACGGCGGCGGAGGCGGACCCGGTTTGGCCGCTCTGGCTACTGCCGGACTGGGCGCCTTTGGCGCAAAGAAGGCTATCGAGAATGTTCGTTCCCGCAGCCGAGGACCCAGTGCCGACTCTTACGACAGCCGGGCATCCAGTCGTAGTCGCGACGGCCGACACCAGAGAAGCCGAAGCCGCAGCGTTGTCGACTCGGCCCGGAAGAAGCTTGCCAAGATCGGTCTTGGCAGCGACCCTGACGACAGAGAAAGAGACAGAGCCCGGGATGACAGTCACTACGATGACCGAGGCTCCCGCCGTACCGTGAGCCGAAAGTACTCGGACGAATATGACGACGGTTACGACAGAGGCTATGGACGTGGCGGACGCGACGCATACGATGACGACCGCTCGTCTTACACCAGCCGCCGCCGGGACCGGTCCCGACGCAGAGGAGGAAAATCAGACGCGAGCTCTGATTCCGATCTTGGAGACTCGGATGACGATGAGAAGCGGGCGAAGAAGATGAGAGGTAAGCAAGTGATCACGACCGGCCTTGCGGCCGTTGCCACCATTCACGCTGCACATGGAGTCTATCAGAGTATGGAGAAACGCAATGCACGGCAAAAGGCTGTTAGGGAAGGCCGTCTGAGCCCCCAAGAGGCAAAGAAGCTCAAATCGAAAGCCATCTTGCAAGACGCTGCTTCTGTTGGAATTGCTGCCCTCGGTATCAAGGGTGCCTGGTCAGAGCTCAAGGAAGCAAAAGAGTTGACCCACGAATGCAAGCAATTCCAACAGGAGAAGGCAATCCGGCATCAGAAACGAATTGAAAGGCAGCGGAGGCTCAGGGGCGACGATGGCGGCCGAAGGAGTAGGGATGACGATTGGTACACTTCATCTTCTCCGCGAGCAGATCGGTACGACTACGGGCCCGTCTATCTCGACAGCAACCCGTACGCTGCCGGACCCTTGCCCGCGCCTCCTGTCGGTTATGACAGGAGGTGAGCGAGACTGAAGCAGTAATGCGGCATCTCACACCAATGTCGATCATCCAAACCCCGCCAGCTTTTGCCCATGATCTTTGTCGTGGGCAACTAGCCTCGACGCCTCAACGCCACCCAGCCACTTTACGCCCACCTACTCAGTATTATTACGACTTTTCACATTCTGTACATGTCTTCTCATAACGACCTTACGACATTTTCCCAACCAATCTACGTCAGGAAAGAGCACGGGGGGATCATTAAAGTGAATCAGGAGATGTAGAACTGGCGTTCCACAAAGACCTTTCACAAACAGCCACCTTGCATTGCGTTTACTCAGATAGATGGATTTCCCCTCCTCCCCTTTTGTCGCAGAATCTACACACGTTTTCTGTTGTACTACGAACCATAACTGATCATAATTGGACTGTGACAGACCGCCGCCGTTACTAATCGGCCGCCGCCACCAACAACTGCCAGACGTTCAAACGCTTTCTCATCGCCAGCCCCCGCTGACGACGGTCGTACCAACCGGAGCAAATCTGGCAACATGCGCCTCATACAAAAGCAAAAGGGCCCGCAAGACCGAGATCGAAAACCGATCGCCAGGGTCCGATTGGGGTCAGCTGGGCTGGTTGAGAATGTAGAGAGGTATGGCCGCCTTACGCCTGCGTTTGGTGAGGTCTCCCTGAACGAGGAGCGATCGAAACCCAACGGGAGGGGACCCCTGTTCCCGAGACAAGCCGGACATTTTTGCTAGCGCGGGACGGACAAGCGGCGGTGAGGAATGACGACTTTGGAAAGACTGGGGGGGGAAACGCGGGAGACGGAGTAGGGATATATGCGGGATGATGATATGACGGCAACGACGGCTTTTGGCTCACGGTTACTCGAGCCAGCGCGCAATCGTTTGAATGGGGCCGCGGGGCGGAGGGGGGGGGATTGATTCCTCCCTCAGGTTCGAACTACACTGACATGCGGTGTTTTTTTCTACCCCATTTCCTACCGTCTTTCATTAACTTGCTCTGTTTTTCTTTGTGTATCACCGGACAGGCCATTTGTGTTTTTGATGTAGACAGGCAGGGTATTTAGTTTCGGATTTAGCTATGAGACATGACTTGCGTCCCCCGATCCCCGAACAACTTTGTCCCGGTGCCCGTCCTCATACACGTCGATGCTCCCTGAACATCGATGGCTGGTAATCGGTCGGCTCCGAAACATCCCACACCCGCCCGCATCTTCCGGGAAGAGCGCGGTGCGGATAACGCGAGTGATTGCCTGATTCACAGGAGGCGTGGTCTGCCGCCGCTGCACGCCCATATGCCATATTGCGTGTTCTGTGCGCTCACCTTTGGCCCTGCTTGCTGGGCTGAACTGCATCGATGGTTGGCGGACCGGTAAGGGAGGGAGGGGTAGTCTAGACTTGTGCCTGTCCGCCTCGATGAGCTGTCGGTTCGTCTTCAGCTTATTACCGCAAGAAAGTTTGGCAACATGTGGGAGACTGGTGGAACGACCGGCCTCGTCCGCTGGGCCCGACACGTCTGACATAGATTACGAACAAGAAGGATTTCAGCCCCGGTACAGCAACGCAAAAGAAGACGAGCGCGCGCGCGGTGCGGCGGCCCCGTGGTGTGTCGTACGAATACATGGTGGCAGCGTAGCGTAAGGTAGCGGCTGAGAGATCCAGCCAGAAGAGCAATGACATCATTCTGCATGTGAGGGTCCTTGATCTCTCTACTCGCACACTCTTCTACCACTACCCGCGTGCCCCCTCCCAGAGCTGCAATGCTCATTGGTGGCGCATCGTCAGATGACTTGCGAGCAACATCTCAATGAAGCCTGAATTTGCCGTTGATCTGGTGGGCTACTGTACGTTATGCGTTCGGCTTTTCGGAATGCGGGAACACTATCCCCACCGATTCGAGCCTGAAGGATTGACAGGCGGGGATTCCCTTGGTTTAGTATGCGGCGTAGTTGAGATGAGACGGCGTTGTCCGAACCCTTCATGTGTACGGCAACTCAATTTGAACTTAATCTCGAAAGTAGTGTTGACAGTATTGCTAGATGCTGGTAATATAAATACAAACGACAGTATCTCGGGGGCCTCATGCCGTGGCGTCTCCTCCTTGTTGCTTCCAGGCCTGCGCCATGGCTAGCAGGTTCGACAGGTTCTGGGTCTGCTTGTCGTCTGCGGGGAAGACGTAGTCGATATACTCCTCGAAGCTGTCGTCCTCCAGGCGCCTTCTGCGCTTCGTCTTGCGAGGCATAAGCTTTTGTACCTTCTCTACATCCCCCTCGGCGCCGTGCGTCTTCTCGAACGACAGCCATGCGTTGAGCAGCGTGACAGTTTCTTCTTTGAGATCCTTCTCCCGCATGCTCTTGTGTGCGCGCTCGAAGACCTTGCGGGCCCTGACCTTGGCCTCGGCGCTGATTGGCGCCTCCTCGTCCGCCCCTTCCTCGTCTTCGGGGATGTTGAGCTCAAAGTGGGCATAGCTGATCCAGACCTTGACGTGGTCTGTCTTTTCGAGCAGACGTTCGTAGAGGTCTCTTGTCCTTTCGTACTCGCCTTCTTCTTCCTCAAAGTCGATGTACGCCTTCCATAGGAGTTCGGGCATGTCGAGAACTGGTTGACAGACTGCCAGCTCGAAAATGGCCCTGGTCCGGTCCAGGTCGTCCAGGCCACGCTCTAGCTCGGCGAATTTGATCCAAGTCTGGCAGTTGGCTGGGTTCCACTCAATGTGTTTCTCGTACAAGGTTCGGCACCGCAAGAACTCGAAGAGCTTGAGCTCCAGCTCAACGTATCCTCGGAACAGCTTGTCCTTGGGGCACATGCCGATGGCCTGGCCCAGGGTTTTGCGTGCTGATGTGAGCTCTCCCTGGCGGATCTCGAACTGCGCCTTGAGAAGCCAGATCTTGGCGAAGGTGAACTTTTTGTGAGGGATCAACTCCAAGCACACCTTGTAGATCTGCCGCGCCCTTTCGACATCTTCTGCCTGCAGCTCTTCGAAGATGGCGTAGTTGATCCAGAGATAGATGTATCGCCTCCAGAATCTCTTCTCCTGAGCCGGCGGGACCTGCGCAACAGCTCTCTCGTACACATCCCGCACCCTGTCAAGATCACCCGCGGTTTCCTCGAGTCTTGTGTAGTCGAACCATGTGTCGTAGTTCTTTGGGTTTTCCTTGACCTGGTTTTCGTAAAAGACACGCCGCTTTGACAGCACAACGTCCTCGACGCCGTCCCTATCTCCGAACTGCTTCTCGAATGTCGTGTAGGCCTTGTGAAGAAGCATAGACTTTGAACGAGGCAACCTGTCCAGGGCGTACTTGTAGATCGCTCTGGCCCTCTCATACTCCTTCATCTTCGCCTCGAAGCGAGCATAGCTGATGAAGAGCTTCTCGTCAACAAACTCGTCGCCCAACGCCTCGACGGCCATCCCGTACACTTCCCGCACCAGTTCACTGGTGCCGTACTCCTCTTCGAAACGGGCCCATTTGATCCAATTTCTCGGTTCTGGGTGGACCTGCGTGAACTTCTCAAAGATGTCCCTGGCTCTGTCGAACTCCCCATACCTCTTCTCCAACTTGATATAGGCGCTCCACGCAGCTTCATCAGGCTGCCACTGCATCCAACGATCGAATACGCTACGGGTCTTTGGGATCTCGCCGAGCATTTCCTCCATGTAGACATACTTATACCACAGCTTATCAACACGGGGGAGCCGGGCGACGGCCCGATCAAAGAGGTTCCGCGCATGTGCGATATCACCGTTCTTCACTGAAAAATATTAGTTTCATGCGTACAAGGACGAGATGGAAAATTGGGTCCAACGACTTACTCTCCGATTCGCAATACCTGATCCAGAGCGGGACTGAATTGGGGTGCACGTCGAGTGCTCGCTCGAAAATGGATCGCGCGCGTCTGAACTCTTTCTGCTCGAGCTCCCATGCAGCATATCGCATCCAATTGTTGAGATTGACTCGGTTCCGCCGCACGTAGTCCTCGAACTCTCTTCGCTTTCGGCCTTGGAACTCGTGCAATTCCTCCAAATCGGCGAAGCGTTGAGTAGGTGCTTGCAAAGCAACCTCTTGACGGTCGACGGCTTCACGAAGAAGCTGCTCCGCGGAGATCTGAACAGGCGCGGCGGCCTTGTTTTTGACCTTTGGCGGTCCCCGTGATGCCTCCATGATTGCGGCTTATTTCAAAGTCGGGGCTTCCGGTGTGGTATCTCGAGTGATCGGCTGTATCGGTTCAATTTGCAAGACAATTCGGAACGGTTTGGATGGGTAATCGCAGGCGACGACGAGGACGCGTCCAAATTTGCGTTTCGTAGCGAAGTTCGGAGGTATCTGACGGCTGGATGTTGACACTAATGTTTAGGTCGCTCCGAGGCTGAACCAAGGCCAAGGCGTCCGGGCCCGTCAGAAAAAGCACTCTTATCGGAATCTCAGCCACGCTTATCAGCGTGGCTGTGGCTGCACTTTCTCAGCTGCCATCCGCCACACCTCTACCTCACCGTACCTATGCGGTGAGATCCGATATTACAGTTTAGTATTGATAAATTGGTGCCTTGTTTATATGAGCAGTAGGTGGTATGGATTTTAGTTTTTTTTTTCTGCCTCAAACTTTGGATTGAGGCTAGTGCGGCCAATCCAGTCGCTACTGTAATTACCTTAGTAGGAACCGTACCTACCTGATCCACGGTTGACAGGACGGGAGCTGAGGTATGAGGTGCATGCATGTGGCTTGACCTTGAGGGTTAGTGGGTCGGGTCCTTCCATTGCGCAGTACTAGGTCAGGTAGGTAAGCTAGGTAGGTAGTCACCTCCTAAACCTTGGCGCGCTTCGCGACCTCGTAAGGCTTTCTGGAGACAACTTTTTCTTCGTCAACCTCCCACCACTGATTGCGCCCATCCGTGAGTGTACGAGACATCCAACCAACAAGTACGACAGGATAATACAAAAACGCAGACCATCATGGCTACCCTCGCAGAGGAGCTTTTCAACGACTTTGCGGACTCTGGCTCGGAAGCAGAGGAAACCCAGCAAGATGAGCATGATCCCCTCGGCCTCGACGTTGCGCCTCAGGCGAACAATCCTAACCCATCGAACGACATGGACCTGGACGGGGACGACGAGGAAGCCGATGAAGAGGACGAGGAGATGGGAGGTGTCAATAAAAACACAGTTGAGGCCGTCGAAGACGCCGAGGATGCCAAAGCAAAGGTCGAGAAGATGCAGCTAGGCGGCGTGAGTGACGTTCGCAGCGTCGCCGGCCTCATGCAGACCCTGCAACCCGTATTAGAGGTTAGTGAACAGTCCCTGTGCACACCCGGCTCTGTTGAAGCAGTGTTTACATCGTCCCTTGGGAGAATTAGCCCTGACTTCGTAACTCGAACGCTACAGAAAATCGCACACTACCAGTCGCAACCCACGCCGACGCAGTTGATCGGAAACATCGAAGACCATCCCGAATACCACCTTTTGACGCAGTCGAATAGTCTCTCTACCCTCATCGACAGCGAGATTGTTCTTGTTCACAAGTTCATCAGGGATCACTACTCGATACGATTTCCCGAGCTCGAGACACTCATCACCAACCCACTGGAATACGCGAAGGTAGTCTCCATCTTGGGCAACGGGCCCCTCGACCCCGAAAATATCAAGACGCTGCAGCATTCTACGGACAACCCTCTCAAGGCAACGCTTCGATCGGTGCTCGACGGTCCATCCGTGATGATTGTGACTGTGGAAGCCACGAGGACCAAGGGCCGTGAGATGTCAACAGACGAACTGCTGCGAGTTCGGAGAGCATGCGACATGGTTCTTTCCTTAGATAAGGCGAAGAAGACCCTCACCGAATACGTTCAGTCGCGTATGAACCTATTCGCGCCGAACTTGACTGCCATGATCGGCTCCCTGACGGCTGCGCAGCTGCTGAACGCCGCTGGAGGACTTACTGGCCTGTCCAAGACGCCCGCGTGCAACATTGCAGCTTGGGGATCAAAGAAAGGGGCTGGTGCGGCGGGATTGGCCACGAATATCGGTGTCCGCCAACAAGGATTCCTCTACCACTCTCCAATCATCCAGGGCATTCCGAACGACCTCAAGAGGCAAGCTATGCGGATTGTCGCAGCCAAGCTGTTGCTTGCAGCTCGTGTGGACCGTGTTCATTCCAGTCCGGATGGCTCAACAGGCGAAGAGCTCAAGGGACATTGTCTCGATCGTCTCGAGAAACTCACGGAGCCTCCTCCGAACAAGGGACCGCGAGCCCTTCCAGTCCCTGACGACAAACCCTCGCGCAAGCGTGGTGGAAGAAGAGCTAGAAAGGCCAAGGAAGCTACGGCCATGACGGAGCTGCGCAAGGCACAGAACAGGATGGCGTTTGGCAAGGAGGAGAGAGAAGTTGGATACGGCACAGGAGAGGGCACCGCAGGCCTGGGCATGATCGGCCAAGCCAATGACGGCAGAATTCGCAACTTGCAAATCGACCAGCGGACGAGAGCGAAGCTGAGTGCCAAGAACAAGGGCTGGGGTGGCGCGACTCCCATGAACGGGGCGGCATCGTCCCTTCGCGGGTTTGGGCAGACAAACTCCAACATTGACCTTCGTGGCAAGGGTCTGAGGACGTCAGGTGTCGGCACGACGCTGGGAGCGCCCACGGGCACGGCGTCGTCGTTGGCCTTCACACCTGTGCAGGGTCTGGAGCTTGTCGACCCCAAGGTCCAGGCTGAACTCAGTCGTAAGCGGAAGGCGGAAGAGGACCGGTGGTTCAAGGGAGGAACCTTTACACAGGTTGGCGGCTCATCCAATGGAGTCTTCAAGAAACCCGATCTACCTCCCAACAAAAGGGTAGATACTGGGGAAGGCAAGATGGGCCCTCCACCTCCGCGGAGCGGCTGAAGATTTGACGGTCGGGCCGCGATCTCGTGGATGAAAAAGCCAATCATGACCAAAGTTCACATAGCATATCTCTCAGCCGAAAAACGGACCCGGGGCAGTTGGAGGTGCGTGGTAGGAACGGGGTCCGCGGCAGTCAAGGCGCGGCCGGCATAGTCGGCGTGCGGCGTTCGGGAAGGCTTTGTTTTTTTTTCCCCCTTACCGAAGTAAAGGGCGCTCTTCCTGAAGAAAATGGAACGAGGGCACTCATCATCGTGCAGGGAGAGAGTTTCCCTGTCCGCGATGTATCGGCGGTCCCATTTCGGCATCTACTCCGAGTTTGATATGTAAAATTGATTGCAACACTGCTGGCCCAACATTGCCATCAAACGTGATCTAATGTCTCCTCTGGGCGGGCTCAGTAAGCCGCCGCCTACGTATTGACGTCCATGTGTCGTCGTGATGTATGCCTCTGTGCGGTTATGGCATTCTAGCCCCCCTCGTTGGAAGCTTCTCTTCCCCCACGTTTGTCTCGTTCGATTACTTCAGTGGTCTAGGGCGTCAATGCTCGTCGTGCCTCAGCGTTTACTACGCAGTACCATAGAACCGTAGTGAGGAATTGAGAAGAAAACTAAGGAACGTCGGCAGGTCGAGAGTTTAATGAGATCTGGGAGGACCGTGGTGGCCTTTTTTTACTCTTGGTCCATTCCTTATGTGGTTGGGACTAACGAGAGAGGAAGAAGACGTGCTTTGTGACTCTGACGGAGGGGGCAAGGCGGGGGTAGGTATACTACCGTAAGGTATGGTCCGCGCAGCAAGGCCCAGAGTTCAGCTATTTTGGTGCGTGGAAGCTTGCCTCCCTCCCTCTCCCATGGCGATTTAGCATAGTAAAGCAGTAGTCCCCCTTTCCCGCGCGTCCTTGTGTGAAATGGAAGCCAATTGGGGCCCGAACAACGCACGAGGCGACGTTTAAACTTGCTGAGCGGGGAAAAGGAGGGGGCGTTGGAGTAACTGGAAGAAGGAGCATCCAGATCAAGGGGAACCCCCCAATGAGGAAGTCGAAGTAAAAAAAAAAAAAAAAAAGCCCAAAAAAAAGGTCGGGCTCAGATTCAAATACCCATCATCAAAGGTGCACTGGGCGCCATCTCTTGTCTGTTGTAGATGCGTTACTGTGTAGTAGTAAGGTAGAGGGAGAAGGGCTCCCAAGATCCGGGGTAGCCATGAAACAGGACCTCGAGCCCTTCAACCTGCTAACGGATACCTGCATCGTCCTCTCGAGGGTGTGTGTCGGTCGGATTGCGCATTCGATTGGCCCCGAGGACTCCGGATTGGATTCCGGGCGGCGGCCATCACGTCAATTAAACGTTGCAAATCACCAAAGCATACAGAGTACACCACGCAAGGTTTGTCGAGACCGAGACTATGGGATAGACATGTGCCACCGCAGAAGATGGACGTTGTACGGATATGCGTACTGGAATAGGTACGTGGTACGGTGGTCAGTGTATGTAGATGTTCATTAGCAGATGTTCTCCGGAACGTCGAGGCTTCCGGAAGATCAGGGTCGTTCTTTTTTCCTCTTCTCTTTTTTTTTTTTTTTCCTTCCTTTCCCCTTCCTCTCCCTCTTCAATTTTCGGGGAACTCAACGGGGCCCCGTTGGCCCGGCATCTTACAGATGTTTCGGCGAATTTCGTCCGCGGTAAAACGAGCAGCGGGGGCTGGGGTGCGTTCCTGTGGCACCATGACGTACGAGCTAGGTGCCGGGAGACGGAGTTTGCGATGCCTTGAAAATGTTCCATTGATAGGAAACGAGGAGTGGAGATTGAGGAGAGTGCAGGTCGAGAGTGAGAGGGCCGCATTTGAGGTGGTACGGTACCTTAGGTACGAATACTGGGTACTCAGGTCCGTAGTCAGCGCTCTGTCCCCCGCCCCTCGCCGGTAAGAAAGATGTCAATGGAAGCCCGGCTGAAATACCGCAGTATTGGGAGGAAGGGGGTGGGAGCATTGGAGGACCCTGAGTGAGGGAGGCCAGGCACAGGCACAGGCACAGGCATCCATCCATATGCAATTGCGACCCCAACCCAACAACAGCTGACAATGGACGACAATGGATGGATGGATGGATGGCAATTCGGTGTGGCTTGTCTCATGGTCCTCTCGACGCGTTTTCGACGGAGCGTCTTCTGTTGCAGCAAAATCCAAAATGCCATGCTCTGGTGGCGGAAAGCAGTCAACCGCGTAGTAGCTCCGAGATTTGACTTTGTGGCTGCAGCTCCTACCCATGCTGGCGAGAAGGTCCAGAACTTCAGGGACCAAAAGATCGTCCTGATGACCGCAGGGGATGTCCCCGTTGATGGGAGGACCTTTGCGAAGGAGGAGGAGGACTGACCGAGGAGGGAGGGGGTGCGATTCGTGAACGCGCGAAAAGCCATGGCCATGACGGCCGCAGGGGACCTTGTCACTCAAAGCAGGGCAGTTTTTCGGAAAAAGTACCTCAGTACCTTCGAATCCGGACGGAATAGGACTCGACTGGACCTGGACTCGGCAAAGCGATTGGTCGTCGTCGTCGTCGGACTCGACGCCGATGAGGTCGTGTATACGTAGTACAGCAGACTACCTTATGGTAATCATCACATATGTATTCGTACTTCGTACCTCTCCGAGCTACATAGTAGCTATTTTTCATGCGCTTCGGGATCAGGGGTAGAGGAACCGGAGATATTGACTGCCTACATCGGCAGTCAGTGGACGACCACAGAACATACTCCGTACGGATGGATGCTTAAGAGCGTTTGACAAACCCAAGGCTTGTCGAAGGTGACCGACACATGGAGGCGGAAGCGGGCGCAATCCTGTCTACCGTCACTTCAGACACAGGGGAACAATACCGCTGAGCAGACCTGGAGGGAGACGGACTGTGAAAAACAACTTGCGTGTGGCCTGTCGTACGGAGTACCGACTACTTCCACTTTTTGGGGCCGGGGAAGACGTAGGGATGTGTGTACAATGACGTGAGAGTGATGTTACCGCAAATTGGCCCAGCCAGCCAGTCTCCAGCACCGAGTGCTCCGTACAGAATACCTGCCAAGACACTCGGCCGACCCTCCAGGGCCACGCGTGGCGGGGTGATGAAGGGACGATATCAAAGCAGGGGATCGCCGGTATTGGCCGTTTTCGCAACGGTGGTGCATGCATGCTCTGCCGATGGATAAAATACAGATACAAAACTGTTGGCATCTGTGCCACGCACGGGAGGAAGAGGAAAGCGAAAACAGCGCCGAAAAAGCAACTTCAGAGGATGTAGCGGGCGAAAGGACGAGTATGAGGTGAGCTGAGCTGAGCTGAGCTGCGCTGAGGGAACCGATGGAGCGGGGTTTGAGACGGACGACCAAGCTTGAGAAGAACGGTTTCAAAACCTTTCTTTGTACGGAGTGCGGCCAGTCATGTCACCCAGTCAGGTCAGATCATGCATGACAATCAGGCAGTCATGATGTCCAACTCGCGACTCGATATCAGTCAACTTCGCTGCCACCCGGTGTTAAGTGCTTGTTAGACGGTGGGAAATATTGCGGTATACCTCGCTGACACTTTAACCCACAACAGCAGGTCAGGCACAGCGCGGCTGGGTACGAATGGCGAGGGCCTTGGGAAGTGCTGTGATGCGGTTTGCCAATGATGAAGCTCCATCTTGAGGACCACCTTCACAGTTTGCAGGTGGAGCAAGACTGAGTTGCCGACTCGTCCAGGCCTTGCCAAGGTGTACCGATGTATCCGTGACCACGCAATTTGGGGGTAAGGATGCCTTGAGTATGTCGTTTCGGTGCCTGTGGTTTTGCGGAGTTGCTTGTCAGAACGGCGGGAGCAGGCGGGGACGTCTTTTTTTCTTTTCTTCTTTTTTTCCCGTCCCCTCTCTTCCCCTCTCTCGCTCTCAGTATCGTCTTTAATGCATAGTAGGGGACCGGAAGATACGCAGGGAAATGACATAGCTACGTCAGCGGGAACACCGGGGCAGCTGACCAGGGCCCAGGGCCCAGAGCAGCCCCGATCCGAGCGGTGGGATATACTGAATCGAATTGGGCAACAGACGGGGATGAAAGACGGGGATGAAGAACGGGGACGAGGAACGGAGGAACGGGGATGGACGGGAATTGCGCCCAAGAAGATTAAGGTGTTGGTCGCGGCGGCGGTGCCGACGTGGAAGTACAAGAGACGCGCGGACGGCGAGGGAGAGGAGTCTACCTTGGATAGAAAAAGGGCAGATAAGGATAAGGTATGTTGGCGCCGGGGTACCTCAAGGCTATGATGTGGACAGACAGATAGATTCCTTGATTATCTTGAATCAAGATTTCCAAGTCGAAGGCTCGGAGGAAGCGAATACCAAGGCGCCGGCCGGACCAGGCACTCCGGACAGATGTAGACGCGTACCTGTCAATCTTGATCGGTGATCAGTTGTGATCAGGCGGGAAATTTCTGCGCCAGGTGCGACGTTGTCTCCAGTCTGCAGGGTCTGAGAAAAGGTACTGATGGTGCTGACGAGGTGGGTGGTTGACAACGAGAAACCCTGATTCCATACCACATACATTCGGAGGGTCGTGATCGTCGATCTGATGGAGGGGAGCACTACACAGTACATGGCAGAAAACACGGTCGATGGCGGTTGCGATGGCCGATAGGGACGGGAAGTCGACGGGGGGGGGGGGGGGGGGGGGTGGGGGGCACATGTGTGGTGTGGAGTCGGGGGAGGGGAATGGGGAAATGGGGTGGCCCCCCCCCCCCCCCCCCCCCCCCCCCCCCCCCCCCCCCCCCCCCCCCCCCCCCCCCCCCCCCCGCGCCCCACAAGTATGATGTGAAGACGTGGAATGGGAATGTCGAAATGGGGTATCCCCAGCAGAGACACATTACTGGAATTGGAGACGCGGGCAGCGGCAGCGGCAACGGCAAGGCGAACATCAGCATGAGAATCTGCATCGGCATCACCTACCTACTTTTCCTCATGCAGATGCGCGAGTTACCTACCTTACCTTAACAGGAGCTGGGGAGAAACATGCGGCGGGAATAAGACCCCTATGTTCCTAAGGTAAGGTAAGGTAGGCAAGGTAGGGCAGGGTAGGGCAGGGTGGCGGCGTTGGTGGTGAGCTGATGAGGAATGCGACTCGATACTCGGTATTAACCCGTGAAGAAAACACAGCAACAACACATGCGATCGATGAGATGGGATTCCGCGGCCAGGGATGGCGATTTGGACTTGTCGAGGAAATAATGGAGAGGCGCAGAGACTGAGACGGCGCGTGATTGACGGGAAACGGAATCGGTGTGTGCTCCGTGTCTGATTCGATTGAACGGTCCAGGTCGTGGCTGAAGGCAGTAGACTGGTAGAGGTAGGACCCTGGAGATCGGTCGACATGAGCGATGCGCCATACAAATCGACGATGACGGGAGGGAGGTGTACTAATGTAGTACGAGTAAGGATTATGAACCACCACATGGTTGTGGGCCTTTCTTCTCCGCCTCACGGGCAGTTCACCAAGGAGCGTGTGGAGCTTTACCCAGGTACTATGGTAGCTAGCCCATCATTCATTGGGGTAAGTCTCACTTCAGTGTCTCCAAGTCTCTTACGCCTCGGCGGGAAGTAGCTTTTGGCCGCCTCGACGACGCTGTTGTACCTCCTCCCCATCTAGGAGAGGTACGAGATGGGTGCACTTCGGTACTCAGAGACACACCAGATGACTATGAACACACCATGTGCTAAAGTCGGCAACACCCTCCCTCGGTCGGAGGCTGGAGGCTGGAGGCTGGCGCGACACACCAGGGCACGGCAGCATGGTTTGAGAATGTCAGCTCACAGTTGGAGACAGAACCCTTCGCGTGAGGTGGGGTCACGCCATTCCGCTTCGGGGGAAGTGTGCGCACGACGCCATCCCGATTCACTGCCAATAATGAGATCCCGACGTCGACTCGACTACAAGTACTATGTGCGAATAGCGAGGACAACCGGCCCCAGGACCCCTTCTCTTCCACCTCAATCCGTTCGACTCTGCCGCAGTACAAGAATGATAAACCCATTACCAGGACGAAACCCTCCGCGACCGTGACCGTGACCAGGACCAGTCCAGTCAGTACCTAACCTACCTTGAGGAAATACATTACTATGGAGTCTCAAGACCGTCATAGTCATTGTGAGAGTAAGGTCGATTCTTTATAATCCGGACTCAACCTTTGCATAATAAACGCCCAGTAATGGCAGAGTATCTAATATAGGCAGTACGTGAGTGAGGCCAGCCAACAAATGCTATAGCGTACTGGTCAATTACTTTTACCTCTTTAAAAGCTAGCCCTGGCTACCATAAATTAGTAGATAGCACCCACATGAGGCTGCTTCGCTTCGGGTGGTCTGGTATCCGTACGTACGGATACTTTGTACCTGTGCGCGCACCAGACCGAGGGTTGACACCGGAGACTGGTCATGTCGTCCGGAGAAAACTCCGTACATACCTCCAGACTGCTCAAGTCAAGATCGGATTCTAGTGAGCCGCCACAACAACAGCGACAACAACAACAACAACAACAACACCCCCTCTGACTCCAAAGCCCAAAATCTTGGCCGTCTTTATAGGAAGCCAAAGAGGAGGAACGCATCATGAAATCGGGGAGGTTCGAGGAGGTAGGCTTAGGTGCCGATTTTCCTTTTGCTCGGCCATGATGACTGGAGTTACACGATATGTACTCGCGAATATGCTTGCATGAGGCTTCTGATCTCGTTCATGTTTGAGGGCGGGCTATATACCTGTAATTGGATACGCTATTCAGCTTGCAGTCAGCAGCCGGAGGACGAGGGCAACGGCGTGACAACCTTTGACGACGGCGGCGACGGCAACGGCAACGGCAACGGCATCTGTACCAAGACCGGCGTACATCACCATTCGCACACAAGCACAAGCAGCGCATTCCGTAGTGTACATAGTAGTGCTTCCATGTGCGAGATACGGAAACCAAAACGAGGTGGGGTAGGCTGTTGTGGTTGGCTGGATATCTTACTGCTTTACTATGGTAGGTAGGCTTGGGAAACCCGGACCCGGACCCGGACCTGGGATGAGAGTTCCCAACAGACTTTTGCCGACGAATAAGGTGAAGCCGGTTTAGGGACGGGATGCATTTGTGCAGAATGCCATGCCGACCCAGGCTCGGCTTCAACTCGATGAAGAAAAAGAAGGTTACCTGCTTGCTTGCCTTGAGCGGGTGCGCGGGTATACTTGGGCCTGAATCCTGGAATAAGCTTCCACGTGCAATGGGTGTACAATAATGGATTGCTGCGTGTTAAGACGACGACACTCGACCTTCTACTGTTGCCTTTTCGCAAACCTACCATGCCTGGCCGACTGATCGGCAAAGGGAAGGAAAATCATCCAAATCAAACCCGAGGCCGGTCGAGGAACCGTTAGCTGACCTAAGTTCTAACCAGACGGACGGAATCATTCTTGGCCAGGGCGAGAATTCCGCTCTAACCGCGGACGGTAAGAGGAGACACGTGCCCGCTACGTACTGACGGTATATAGTAGCTTGACGACGGGCGAGGAAAACCCAATCATCAGAATTTCCCGACTGCTCGAGCTCCTCCTACTCCCCAAAATGAACTAGCTTCCCAAGGGACCACACACAGCAAGACCACGACACACACCTCACCCCTCACCCCGCTTGCCCGCTCGTCTCGTGCTGGGCTGTCTCCAGTTTCCGGTTTCTAGTTTCCCCAGGGCAGTTCGCCGAGCGGACAGCCGTGTCTTTAGCGCATCCGTGACTACATAGTATACCATGTAATGCTACTTGTACATGGTATCTTGCGGGACAGAGAGCACGAGCCACAGACAGAGATCTCGATCGTGGTCGATTATTTCTCTATTCGGCATGGCAAGTGAGCATGCAAAGCCTGCTAAACGACCCTTGGGCGCCACAGCATGACCCATTCTCCACATCGCCGGGTACCTTTCCGTTGGGTCCCTTACTGCTTGTGCTTGTGCTTGTGCTTGTGCTTGTGCTGCATTTCAACCCTGTCATCAACAACTCCCCAAGAGACGTGACGCTTCGACCCTGTCATTCTTCCATCTTTTTTTGGTCCAGTTACCCTCATTCCACTCCCCTGGCCTCCGAGACCCCTGGACGCTAGCTAGGCCCTTGCCAGACCCTTGACCCCCCTTCTTTCTCTCCTTCTCCGTCTCCTTCTCTGTCATCTCACTGACTGCATCAAGACGAGCAGCCACTCAGCCTCGCCTCCTGCATTGCCGGCCAGCATTCATTCGAAACTAGTCCCCAGTGGCAAGGGGCTACCTACCATGAGTTCACACTACGAATACTTCGGAATTGTCTCTCACCGCTGCCTGTAGCTCTAGATTACAGGAGTCAACCCCAACCGGCCCGTCAAACAGCCCGTCAGACACCTAAGAAATCTTTTCGGGCTGCGAGCACACAATCGCAACTAGGTTTTCTAGTACTGGCCGGGGGTTTGTAACTTGAGGGGGGGGGGGGGGGGGGGGTAAAAAAAATTTGTTGGGGGCACCACCCAAAGTGATTACGGCCCCCCCCCCCCCCCCCCCCCCCCCCCCCCCCCCCCCCCGCCCCCCCCCCCCCCCCCCCACCTCAAGTGTGTGGAGGCACACTCCGATCTGATGACGGCGGCATGATCCAAAGTGACGGTATCCGTGATTACAACAACCTTGCGGTACCCGCCCGCTCTGGACAGCGCATCCCCCCGGGTTCCAATTCGCGTGCCGGGCATTACCCTGGGTTGCAAAGTTGGTACGGCGCGGCTCAAGAACTTCGACCGGACAAAGCACATTGGAACCACCAACTCACGCTATGTCAGTCTAATATCCGTTGACGAGATGTGCAATGCTTGACCTGTTCTCATGCCAGGACGCGAGCGGCATGGCGACTGGCCGAATCTCATTGGACGTCTACACCAATTCCTTGAACCGGAGGCGGTCAGGCTTATGCATATCGTCGTTAGGCTCTGAACGACAACGATGGAACCCGAGGTTAGAGTTCTAAAGGCTTGGAGTTGCGGAAGGCTCGGTGAGGTTGTCTTCTCAAAGCGCAAGGTCGGCGACGGCAACGGCAACGGCAACGGCAACTCCAACTCGGTCGGGTATCCGTTCTGTCCTAGTCGAAACATCTCTTGCAATCTGAAGGCAGCATGTCGTAGCGAAACAGGCCATCCAGCCGCCGGAGTTGGCGCCGGTTGGTGAGCAACATCGAACAGTCCCAGTGCCAGTTGCAGACGTGACTATTGTAGAAGTTGCCAATCAGCCTGACCTCTCTATGACGACATTTGTATGAGGAAATTTTCCCTCCCAGAGGGACGAGGGCACTGGCAAGTGCGCCCTGCAGGGCCGTGCGCATCTGTAGGTGCCGTGGATACTGCGTACTATAGTAAGGAACATGCGAATATCCGTTCTGCGTAAAATGGAAGGCAGACGGAGACACTGGACTGGGGAGGGGGTGTGCGTCAAACATGCCCCAAGGTATCCGGGCGGTACCTGACCTCCATACTACTATAGTAAGGTAGGTACGTATAGCACTTTACACGTCGGGTACCTTCTTGCCTTACCTAAGGTAAGGTAGGTAAGCCTCCGCCTCTTTTACCTACCTGCAATCTTTTCTCTTCAATGTCGCATTAGCATATTTCCGACTGCCAACTGCTCGAATGCTTCCCGGGTTCTGACCATTCACAATGGATGGGCCTGACAGACTCAGACTCGGCCAGATACGGATAGATATGAGCCTAGGTGCTTGCTGTCTCATGTTTGCGTCCCTCCATAACGTAGGCCCCCCAGCGAGCGAGCGCTGTCTTGTTTAGGAGATACCTCGTCTGTCCCGCAATACTCTGTAAGGTACACTACCTAGGTACCTTACGTCGGAGCTGTTCCTTGCCCTGTCTGCCTCAAGACAGCCTAGCCGGGGCCTTCAGGCTTCTGCCATCGCAACAGCCTTGACCGGCCACTGACGTCACGGCCGCGGGCCCTTTGGTTCGTGCAGGGTCTTTTGTGTCCAGGCGCTACGGCCGAGTCAGGTGGGCGGGCGGCAGGGTTTCCTTCGCTGTCTCCCTCCTCCTCGATTTTTTTTTTTTTTGATCTCCCCTTCAAAGACCGCGATCTATCTCGGTTCTCTCGATATCGGCAACCGTATCTGTATGCACAGCGCAGGACGTTGTCCCCATATCTGGGACAAACAACTTGCGGACCGACCGAGAACAGGTAATGCCTGAAGCGTCTCGGTCTGTTTCCGCCTGATGATGCGACAGGTATGCAGTGGAGCGAGATGGAAGCCTGAAGATGTATCGGGGATTGTCAAGATTGTCCCAAGCATCTGGGAAGCGTTGAGAAAGACCCTGGAAATAGCGCGAAAAGGGCTGAATCCAGGGTTCACGATGCAGCATAGGGTATGCGACATGCTCGCACAAGACGTGCCATGAGGACAACCTCAGGGTAGGTCTTGAATAGAGAACCAACGACTTTCTGTACAGCTGGCAATCAAATAAGCCGGTGCAAGAAGACGAGGACGAAGACGAAAGAGATGATGGTGGTGGTGTTGCGTGGCACGGCCACGGTGCGGTGGCTTGATCTCTTCGGAGCTTCAGCTCCTAACCTTACTGCGTGGTATGTTCGCGAGTTCGCGAAGAAGGAGATAGGGTTTCCTGTCGCTTCAGACAGGTGGGGGTGTGATGGCCAAAAGAAGGAAGTGACAAGTCTGCAACCCAGCCGCCAGTCACCAAGCGAGCAAGAAAACAAGAAAGTTGGCAGTCCGACATGGAAATCGACGATACGCCGGGCCAGAACTGAATAGAACACCCAGGGGAGCCAGGCTCGTAGTGTATCCGTAATGGCTACCTCAGAACGCTACGTAATAATCACCGCCCCGCCCCTACCTTACCTAAGTAAGGTAGGTAAAGGTAGGTAGGTACTTTACCGCAGTACGGATAGGTACCCGACCCTTACCCTCATGGTTATGCTCCAAGGTTAGGTAAGATATTGGTATGTACGGATATGGATGTTTGAACTCGAAGTTGGAGACAATGATAGAATCTTCAATGGGGAAAAACCGAAACAACAAAAACGGGCTATCGGGAGAGAGAGAGAAAACTTGCGAGCCCCTTTAGGAGGGGACATTTTCCATCTTCAGGGACTTGGTCTATCATCATTCCTGCGGCGTTGCTTTATCTCCGTCCGCCTGTCTTTCTGAATGTCAGAGCCAGAGTCTCATACACTACAAAACATTGGATCACATCACGTTGAGGTGTCTGTTTGACTTTCCATTCACCGTGGAAAATGGAGCCAAAATAAGGGAATTATAAATTTAAGGGAATAAAAAAAAGGAAAAAAAGGTCAACGGCCATCCGCATTTTCCTAACCATGCCCCAAACCCACCTTTCCCCTACGTCGGGGTACGTAGCCGCCAACCGCGAGAACTTGGGGAGCTGGAAGGTACTGAGCCCTGCAGGTTGGAACTAGGGGTAGCATTAGCAGGATGACCCGCTGTGTCGTGAGAGTGAACCTTCCTATCCCTAAGTGAAAGTAACCTGGTGTGGGAAGTGTGGGCGAGGGGAGGGGGTCAGCGGGACCTGAGGGTCGCTATGCTGAAGGGCAGAACTGTGAAGTCTTGGCCGGACCCTCTTTCGAATGGATTCCAATGTTCCTTGACCCCTGTTCCTCTCCCCGAGAGGAGGAGGGAAAAAAATTAAAGGAAAAAGGTACCTTGCTCTGTGAGAAAAAACGGAGAGTACGTGCCGTATCCACGTCCTAACCTTGAACAGCTCTTGCCGTCTGGTACGAATACCTGGGTACTTCCCACCTGCCTTACATGCCTTACATAGTAGTACCTTACGAACACTGAGGTCGGGTACCTTAGCCCACGTACCTTTTGCAGCATCCTGGCGAGCGACGAAAAGGTGCGCAATTCTCCTTTCCCATTCCCCATGCCCATGGACATGCCCAATCCCAATCTCGCCCCCCCCCAGCTCACTCACTCACTCACACTCCCGTATCCACAACCTTTCCATTTACCACGGCTTCCTTCCAAGGTACCACTTCCACTCCATCCATGCCGGCAGGCCCTTGAATTATACCAGACACCTCGCTTCTGCCCACCCCCCCTCCCCGAACCCGCTGACCTCCCAAGCTTCCCGTCGTCTCTCCCGTCACCATAGCTGCTGGCTGGTATAATACCCAACGCGCCTCATCCTCCCAAGCCTGTTGTGGTTCCGACTCTCTGTTTACTCACCACCACCCGATCCTCAACTACCATTCACATCCAACTTGAAGAACATATTTCTGTCGACACCCTCCTCGGAACACTCCATCGTCGACCCATCTATTCGTTGAGCAGCATTGGGAACCACGCCAACACCTTGTCCACACCTTTCCGTCGCCTCTCGACACTCGTCTTCCCCTTCTAGTCCTGGTACCAGCATACTGACTGAGGTCGACGTTTCGACAACATATCATTCTTATCGATACATGATCACCAAAATGCACGCAAGAGACGCTACTGGCCGCCAGGTCTCTCTCCTGAATGACGAACCCGTCCAGGCCATCCCTCAGCGCCCTCACTACCGCACAGCAAACCAGGTTATCTCCCAGCCTTTTGCGCCGCGAAGCAACTCCTCCTCGCCTCACACTCCCGAGCTTCTTCGCTCGGACTCGTACGACTCGAATGCGAGCAGCGATCCAATGTCCCCCCTCACGCCTACCTCCTACGACGCTACCCGAGTTAATGCCTTTCCCGTCCAGCCCATGTACGATGAATACGACAAGCGCCCAGCCTATGCCAACACCAGCCGCGCAAATTCGTACGAGGAGGATAACTCAGCAACATCACCACTGCCCGAGCGCCCCGGCAAGCGGTACCCTTGCCGCTACCGCGACAGCCACGGTTGCGAGAAGACCTTCACCACTTCGGGTCACGCCTCCAGGCATTCAAAGATTCACACTGCGGAGAAGGCTGTTCAATGTACCTTCCACGGCTGCCAGAAGAAATTTACCAGGGCGGACAACATGAAGCAACATCTCGAGACTCACTACAAGGACAAGTCGCGTTCTTCCGCCTCTGCAAAGGCTGCGGCCCGGTCTTCACTCGGTGCGCTCTCGGCATCCGGCCGCCGTTCTTCATCCTCGTCTACCCGTACTGCCGCCAGCCGCACTTCCCGGGACCAGCCCATGTGGGATGCCGAACCCTACGCCGCATATCCTCCTGGTCAAGCCCCTCTCCCATCTCCTGGCGCCAACGGTGCCTGGGATATGCGCGGTTTGAACCTACCTCTCCTCACGCGCCCCAGCGTCGCGAGAAATCCGAGCAGTGGTCTTGATGCCTTGGCTATGGCGGTTGCCTGCCAAGAGGGCGCGTAAACCATGGCTCCGATTCGATGGATGGGCACCCGCTCGCTACCGTCTCCAGACGGTCGTACAGCTCATTCATACGTCTCGCCCTGACTCAGTTGCTCCGGCTGGATATCATTTGTTTTAATACCCAATCACTCTTCGAATTGTCTACTGCTTCTTTCACACGATTGACGAAGCAACGGACGTGCGTGTAGGGATGGCGTTTGAGCACACGGGTCGGCTTTTCTCTACACTTCTGACTCTATACCACTATTTCCATCTCTATTTTCTTACCTATATCACTCATACCCGGAACACGGATAGAAGGTCGCAAAGCATACGAATGGCGCACCTGCACATACACGCGGCGGATTTCAGGCAACAAAAACGGCGGCGTTTACTCGGTACTTGTTTATTCTTTATTTCCCCAGGGATAACCGGTTTGGGCGGATCTTTGGCTGGCGTTTCCTGTGGCTTCGTACACATACCCGAAATCCTCGATTTTTGAGCAACCGAGGGCAGACGCATCATGCGATTCTTTGTTTTCTGGGGGAGGAATTTTGATACACATACACGACAGATCTTGCGGCTTGGGAAAAGCAATTGCGGGCGGGAAAGGAGAAGAGAAGCCGTCACTCCCGTGCCACAATCTTGAATGGCAAATAGGGGAGAATGCCTCTGACTGAAGTGGCGTGAAGAGCACATGTATATCGAAGAGGAAGGTGAAGCGAGGGTGGAAACTTCACCGACGATTTGTTGATATTATCCGTCTGGTACTTGCTAGTCCTTACCAGCACGCCATCCTAGGCCTGGTAAACTGAGCCAGGCACAAACATGAACAAGTAAAAGTTGTTAAATCAAATCCTCCCCGGCACTTGACGTAGCAGCAATGCTCATTCTGCACCCAACCCGACATCACTGACAATTGGACGGCTAGTTCAGATACACGACGAGGCTGGTTGGATATCCTCCCGCGCTGCCCATTGAGCGAGTTCCGGCCGTCTATCGGTACCGATCCGGGTCAGGATTCGTCCTATGGGTCGGCCCCGATTCGCGTCGAAGTTGTCACGTCGTCTCTTCTCGGGCCGAGCTGCCCGAAAGATTGTCGCTCGCTGGGAGTAGTCGCGACTTGTTAACTTCCGTCGCCATGCTTTGGAATGACGGATGCGCATTACTGGAGGGACACAGAACCATCAGTGTGTCGTCTGGAATGCCATCGATCGCCCATCACCGGCCGCTTGGCTCATCTAATCGGAAATCCCACGTTGCAAAATGATTCCTACGGCTATTCCGCCTCCCCCCCCCCTAGAGAGCAAGAAGGGAAAGGGGTGTATGAGGCTGGTAGCTCATTGTCATGTTTTCGTCCTCTTCCTCCATATAGCCACCTAGCCAACCTGCCACGCCTCGCGCCCCCACCCCCCCCCCCAATATCCCGGGAACTGAGCATCAGTTGTTTCAGCCCAGCTGCGGTCATCAAGTTCCGCTCAGTGGCTTGGGTTCGATTGACGAGCCCGGAGTCTACGGCTTGCGGCTCTTTTCCCCCATTCCTCTCGAACTTGCCCGGCGCGAAAGTCGCATGCTTCGCAGTCGGTTCGCTTGCTGCCGGGGCAACATTATCCTCGGCAAGGCATGATCATTTTTCGGTCTCACTAGATACATCTTCTGCCTCGGCTCGAGGACAGGCAAGATGTGACACGAAATTGAGGTCACACACGAGATGAGAATCATGCTCGGAAGTAGGCCTGTACCCGAGTCTCCGCTCTACTCCATGCCTAGTCTGCATCAGACTCTTCATCGCTCTCCCATTCGCCGACTACATCTCATGACGGCCTGAGTATTCGCGAGACAGCGAGAAGAAACAGCGACGATGAGTGAAGACGACGACGCCGATGCCGAGGAACTGCAAGTGCCAATAAGGACACCATTCTCCTCGCGACGGCTGATCTGAATCATCTGATGTGCCATAAGAGAGGAGGAGAAAAGAGCTGATGAGAAGGTTCCGACTGGCTCAGTGGCTAGCATCCTCATTCCCTGCCGCGTTCGTGGTTGCCCTCGCAAAAATGAACCGTTGGACGGGTCGGACCATTCGCAACGAGGCCAAGCTGATTTGCCGTTCAATTCGAAAGCCACGGCTTGGTCCAACAGAGAGGGCTGCCGAACTTCAAACCTCATGCATCGAAACTCCGGTCTTCTCAAAGACTATGAGACGAAGGATAGAACACATGTTCAATGACGTGTCGAGCACTCCGCGCCCCTCGACAACGTCTCCCGCTCCCCCGGCCCCGGTTCCGGCCCCACTCTCGGCGCCAAACTCATGTCAGTGTCCACACATCCGGTCGCCACGGCCGCCAAGACGGATGACACGCGCTGTCCTTCTACCAGCCCACCCGGCATTTGCCACCAAGGCCACCGAAGCTTGCGGGCGTTTGCAGTGACGGTATTCACTTTTTGTGCAACGAATAGCTAGCGCGTATGGCGGTGCAGGACTATGCTCCGGTCTTGTGCCCAAGGAGGCACTCGTTGGAAACCCTTGTCCACGCTGTTTTGGAACAATCGGCGCGGACCGGCCCGAACGGGTATGCCATATCTTTCCGAGTGAGTTCGGACGATGCGCATATGATACACGTATAGTTCGGATGATGACAGCGTTGACAGGATCTAGGTAGGAGCAAATTCCATGGCGATACGTCCGCTGCCTTCCACACGCACCTGAACAACAAGGCACGTCAAAATCCTCCAAGAAGCCACTGCATGCGATTCAGCGTCAAGGTCTGCGTCAACAATGGCGTCCGATTGATGCCTCTTAAACACCCGCATCAACGCCTGGCCCACCTCAACCTTTTCATAAGCGTAGTCTTCTCCCTTGGTCACTCGGTCGGTCGGCATATATTCATCTTTTGTTTACTATTAGTCTGGAGTGCACCACATGGTAGCAGATGGATAGAAAAGACCGGAGTCACGGGACCTTGAACAGTTGGGGGATCCAGGCCGTCGGAGATTTCTTGGGGTTGTCTCTCAATCTCTTATCTCGCTGTAGTGCGATTCCGTATGTTCTAGCTTCAAACACGTGAAAGTCCTCGGAACCATCTGTCATCTATTTCACCAAGTGGAATTGAATGCAGAACGTTCCCAATAGCTATATAAGGTTGTTCCGTATCTATCTTGACAAAGTACCCTCGCGGAGTGCTCCAGAACGGTGGAACCTTGCTATGAGACGGTGGAGCCGCCTCATCCGCAAGAGCACTTCATACTCGTGCCCAAAGTCCACAACCCTGGGCTGAGCTGGGCGACGTGGCCTGTCTCTCATGAAAAAACCGAGTGGTCGCTAGGACCAGAGCTCCTTCTTCTCAGTGCATAGTCTTGCCATCTCAAACTGTTCGTCGGTCTTGCACACCAGAGTGCGACACTTTGCCTCCCGCTTACCGACGTCCTGCACTGTGTACTTAATCTCGTTGCCGTTCAGCTCCTCGTCGATGGTGAAGCCCAAGCAGGCGCACTGCTCGATGACGCGCCTCCGCAGCTTGTCACTCTTCTCGCCGATACCGCCAGCGAAGACGAGAGCATCTACCTGGCCGCCGAGAGTGACGAAATAGGAGCCGATGAAGCCGCATATTCTGTCGATGAAAATATCAAACGCCAGCTTGTGTGTCGGCTCGTCCGAAGTGGCTATAACGCCAAAGTTGGTGGTTCCTGTCAGAGACTTCCACCCTGCCTGCTTATTGAGAATCTCCTCGGCCTCGGTGAGGTGTAGTTCTGACGTTGAGTTTGGCGACAGTTTGCCTACGTCACTCGCATAGTGGAAGACAAGACTGCAAATGATTAAGTCAGTTGAACATCCTTGAGGGGAGCTAATGGCAAGGGAGAACGACTCACCTAGGATCCACGCTGCCACTCCTGGTGGCTCCTGGCAGACCCGCAACGGGGGTCAGTCCCATGCTGGTGTCCCAGCTCTGGCCCTTGCGAATTGCACACGCGCTTGCACCGCTTCCCAAGTGAAGGGCAATGATGTTGAGGTTTTCGCGGTCTTTGCCGAGATGCTCCGAGACGGATCGGGTGATGAAGGAGTAACTGATGCCATGGAAGCCGAACTTCCTCAAATGGTTCTTCTTCGCAATCTCCTGGTTGATGGGGTAGGTCCGCACATGTTCGGGAATGGTCGAGTGAAACTGGGTATCGAAGCACGCAACATTGACGGCGTCCGGTAGCTGCTCGACGCAGGACTTGACGATCTTGAGGGCAGGTCCATTATGCAGGGGAGCAAGATCGCTGAGTTCCTCGAGGTGGTGATACGTGTCCTGTGTGATAAGTTGGGAGCAAGGGTAGTCGCCGCCGTGAACGATGCGGTGGCAGGTCAAAGTGATGTCTTGTTTTGCCTTGATCGCTGGCAGCTCGGGGTCGTCGATGAGCGTCTTGAGAAGGATCCTGAAAGCATCGTCCTGGGTGGCCACTTCGTCTTGAAGTTCTTCGTTCTTCTTGAGCTGGATGTCGCCGCGCGTGTAAGAGACTTGAGCAGGTGGGGCTGTCAGCCCACTGACGGCTGCCTCTGCGATCTCGTGGGGTGACTGGCTGGGCTCAGCGGAGTACACTGAGATCTTGACAGAGCTGGACCCCGCGTTGATGGCAAGGATGACCTTCATTGTGGACAAGGTTGAAGGCGACTGCGCTTTGGCTTACTGGGACGGGAGGTTTGGGTGATTCGGAAGATGGCGAAGTGTGACGGGGTAGAGGTTTTCGCTTGTTTCTCATCGAGGTCGTCTAGCAGAGTCGGATTTATACCTAATGACGGCGTTGTTATCATATATCAGCAAAGCTCGGAGACCAGGGAGTTGACTCTCGGGCCGACGCTATTGGTGATTGAAGCAAGGAAGCTTAGGTTGACTGAGGTGATTTCGGGACAAGAACCATCAGCAGATGTTTCGCGGTGGGATGGTTTTGAGGCGACGTGGGTGTGGGTGGGCGCTGCATCGCTGAGTCGGACAAGTCCATGTACCTGATGCTCGCCATTCCGCAGAGAGGTAATAGGTAAGGTGATGTGTAGGTAGGTAGGTAGATAGGTAGTGACGTTGAGACGGTGCCACCAAGGTCCAGTGTCTACCTGGGTTTGCGCCGCCCACCGCCCCCCTTCATCCCTCACTCTCTGCTGGAATTGGCAGCTAAATACTACCTTAGCTGCGACCTACCTACCTTACCTAGGTACCTAAGGTAGGTAGTGTCCAGTACCTAAGGTAGGTAAGGTAGGGGGAGCTAGCCCGAGCGCCGGAACCCCGCGCCGTGCCTTGTCCTGTCACCCTGTAGCCGGGGTGTTGTTCCAGGGTTACTTTAGGTACCTTACGTACGTAGGTTGATTGTGGACCCTGTCAAACCTGTCAAACCTGTCAAATCTGCCCACGCCCTGACGCTCTGACCTTTGACGAACCCATCCGCTTCCGGAATGTACAGACGGGACCGGGAGTACCGCACACCACTCTCGGATGAGTCCAGTGCGTGTGCTCAAGGAATACTCGGCCTTCGTGAATGCCGCTGCTTGATTATTCCGTGGTACCACTCTCCACAGCCGAACTCCCGGCCATGGTATCGACAGTCCACGCGCGGATGCCTTTCCAGTCGTACACTCGGACGCGAGTTGATAGGCTCAGTGGTCGGCACGTATAATGTTGGTGTCTTGATACCTAGGTAACGTTGTTCAAGGGGTTGAGTCCGACTCATAGGAATCTGGCGGCTCGACCACGGGCTGTAGTCCCCTTGAAATATCGGGTGACGGAAGCTCCGAAATCTCCCCCGGAAGGATTTGCGGCGAGGGCAATTCTATGTGAGTGGAAGGAAAAGGGATCCCGTGAAATTCGCTGTCGGAGCTGTGCGCCACAACCCATCTCTCGAGAAATCTGCGGTAGTCTGTCATATGCCAGTCAGCATCCGACGCCATCTGACATGACCAGATATTCGTCATCTGAAGATGCTCTGGTCCTGGTCCTGGGTACGCAGGACGCGGCATACTGCCCGTACATACCTTCACGCTTGCTGAACTGAATACCCAAGTAGCGCATATCAAGAAGGCCAGACGATGAGACTGATTCCGAGCTGGAGCCACCTGAGCCGGAGCGAACCCGCGGACGCATTCGGTGTAATGTGAACCGTGACCGGGACGTGTTGTTGTCCGGAGCACTGCTGCGCCGGTTTCCACGGACAGTCAGCCGTACTTGGCGATGCCGATCGTCTCGATTCCGCAGCTCCCCCTCAAAGTTGTGTATCTCGTATTCCCGGTGCTGGCGACCGCCGGCGCGATTGGCGAATATGGTCAGCGAGTGGTAGGTAGAGTAGCGATCTCTCCACAGCTTCAGCCTCTGGACCAAGCCCATACCCCGTATGTTGCCAAAGCCGTCTGTTCTTCCGTGCACGTCGGACCAGACCACATCCACATCGTAGTAGTCGATCAAGTCTTTTCGGCGCACGTCGCCCTGGAAGCGCATGGAGCCCTCGACCGTTGTAAACTCGTACTTGACCTCCATCAGATGATCGTGCATCACCACGCCCTCGCCTGTTGTGTACCTCACCCGGTGCGGTTCGCGAAAGCTGACGTAGAGTTCGAGCTCACAGGGATCCGTGTAGGGCCGGTGGCGTGCATGGAGCGTGTGTGGAAATATTTCGGCAGGGACGTCGGTCGGGACTACAACGCGGTCAGACTAGGGACGCTGGCACGGAGGACGGGGCCGGGAAGCAAGTACGGAAATGTTCGAGGAGCTCGCTCTGGTAGCTGCACTGCCAAAGAATGCGACGCTGCTCGGAGCCGACAACCTCCCAGGGACCCAGGTAGACAGTGCGCTCGTTGGGAGTATTTTCAAAAAGGGTTCTAGGAGGCCGGGCCGTGTCAGAGAGGAGGGGCACGCGGAGTTGAGGGGAAGGTGATGAGAGGGGCCAGGGGAGAAAGATTCGGAGAGCGGAAGAGTGAGGGTCGGGGCGACAGGGACGCCTTACATGGTTGCTTGATATCCCGGAGGACCGAGATCTAGAGGACGGAGGGAGGCATGGGGTGCCGACGCCTCGGAGGTGAGAGCTGAGATAGTAGAGGCACCCGAAGTCGGTGTCCAGGTCGAGTCGATGGGGCTCGCATAGGGATGACCGTAGGAAGGCGGGCGACCGAGGGAGGACGAAGTGAAAGAAGAGCCGGAAGAGGACGAGGCGGCCATGCTTGGTAGGCCTTGGCCCGAAGACTTTCTGGCTCTGGTCAACAAATCAATACAATGGGAGGACGCGTGGAGTCGCAATTATGACATGTTGCTGGCGGAGGGTGTATTGGTTCGGTTCGTCTGGTCGGGTTCGTTTTCTTGGTCAGAGCACAGAAATCTCGGGACGAATGCATTCAAACGGCGTGGCGTTGCGCGGCCAAAACGCAAAGACTCGGGTATCGTTGTTTGTACTGCCGCGGCCGTTGCCCGCTGCCGCTGCCGCTGGTGAGGCTGCCGATGTTGCGAATATCGCCGGGCATCAAAGTGTTTTCGACCCAGTGGGGGCAGAGGAAATGCGACCAGAAGGGTGTTCAGTAGGGACGAGACGAAGAAGCAAGGTCAGTGCGCGCGGATAGCTCACACGCAGTCGCTGGACAGGATTACGGATTTGTCGTGGCTTCGTGGCTTCGTGATTTCGTTCGTTGGTGTCGGTGTTGGTGTCGGTGTCGGTTTCGGGGAAAAGGCAATCGGGGATTTCGACCAGTTGGTTCAAGGGCCGTTGTGACGGCAAGCCAGACGAGAGAAACCCCAAGAACCGAGTGTTGGGCAGTCTAAGGCTGGTAGCTGGAATGGGAGGATTTTTTTTCCTAGACCGCGCGGACTCGGGATCCCAAGCGAGTTCCAAGTGAGGGGACCGACCTGACCTGAAGGAGGGGACGGGACGGGACCAGACCAGACAATGGAAGACCAGAGCAGCGGAGCGGGGTCGCAAAGGGGACGTGGAACTTGGAAGGCGAGAGCGAGCCGTTGGTGGTTTGGCGGTTTAGAGGTTGTCGGCGGTTAGTCAATTAATTACCTTACCTACCTAGTGCAGGTATGTATGTAGGTAGGTAGGTAGGTAGGTAGGTAGGTAGGTAGGTAGGTAGGTACGAGAATAATTACCTTACCACCGGTGCGGTCCATTAGTGTCCCACGTGCGGAGTGATTTCGATGGGCGCTTTACCTCCACTTCAGCTCTTTCTCACTCAATGTGCTTGCTGCTTAGGTCATTCACGTCAGACTATCCGTATCTTTACAGCAGGCCGAAACGAAGCAAAGCGAAGCAGTCCGGGCACGTATTTCTAGGGTAAGGTAGGTACCTTACCTTAGTTAAGGTAAGCAGTTTCTCATTCTTGAGCGAGATGCCATCACTTAAACTCAAGTCTTTCATGCCCATGGAACATACAAGTCCCTCATTGCGCCGTATGTTGAAAGTTTTTCTGCGTAACTCCGAGCCATGTCTTCCGTCCCGTCGCATCCATCAGCATCAGCATCGGCGTCGGCGTCGGGTCTTGTTGGTCTTGACTCTTGACTCTTGACAACCACGACAACCTCAACTTCGTCAGTGGGGGCAAAAGCGTGGGGAGCTCATTCATCCCTTTCGGGCACGCCCAGGCGGGAACCCAGCCAGCTTCATGACGCGGAAGGGGTTGGAGGGGCCGGTGAGTGATTGGGAAGACGAGAGTCGAGACTGCTTGGATATACAGGACCGCGGTTGGTTCGCCTCGGGTGCGAATATAGAAGAGAATTCGGAGCACGTACGGATACTTAATCTCGTCAACCCCCAGGGCCCCTGCTGGGAAGAACGCCAACGGCCGATACCATGCAATGCCTGCCTCCCCGGCGCCCGTAACCGGCCGCTCGGAGCAGCCAATGACAGTGTCAGCCGTGACTGCATGCTCAAGTGACTGGCATCGCGATCTTCTTTCGTATGTGAGTGAGGGCGGCGACGTGGAGGCATTCTGAAGCCACCCGCCATTCCGAGCCCGACCCTTAGATACCTACCAAGTTGACAGCAACATGCCCAGCACATGTTTGCCAGCATCTGGTGATGGATCATGGGCCAGGCACTCACGCTGCAGAGTCGTGCATTTCAACTGGTGCTCCGGGCTTCAGCATGACATGCCCCTGGGTTGGACGTGGAGGCTGGAGCTGCCTCTCACCCTCTCACCCTCTCACCCTCTCCCACACCTGCGGATCCTCCATCCGCACCTTACAAGACACAGTGTCGAGAGCGACCCTGCAGATGCTATGTTCCGACCTGGATGATAATAACATCACTCCGGGCAAGGCTTGGGCTCAGGGCGATTCTCGGCACGTCTCCAGCTCGAGAAGTGTTGTTGTCAACCAGGAAGTTGTCAGTACCTTAGTCAGGTAGCCGCGATAAAAACATGTATCAGAGGAGGGAAAAAAGTTCTTCTTTAACATACTCGGGTACGGGGATTGGGATTATGAACTCGTTCGGCCCCCCACCCACTCACCTTGGCTAGACTGGGCATTGGTATTCAATATTCCGGACGCCTGGCCTTGCCTTGGCCGCTACTGTGTCGCATTGCACTGCAATTGCCGTAAGTATCTCAAGTGGAGGCCGAAGCAAGAAGAAGCACAGGAAGAGACGGGAAAGAGAAGAACTCGCCGGCACTGCTAACAATAAGCAAGGTAGGTATCGGTATCCGAACACGCACCTACACCTCACTTGGCAGCCCTAGCCTTCAGACCTTGCCTCGGATTAGCGTCCTTCTGCTCGTCGCATTTGCCTTTCGACTTCTTGATTCCCTCCCCCCTTCTTTTTCTACGCGATCTAAGCTAACCGACTCACAACTCTCTCCCATCTTCCTGTCATTCATGTTATAAGCCCCGTCCTTTTGCACCCCCGGAATTGTAGTGTTAACCCACATCCGCATCCGCCACTTCCTAATGGTAGGGCTCTCTCAACCGCGACTAAAGTGCCCTTGAAAACGGGTCTGCGCTGACGGTGACCCATCTCTCCCCCCGACTTGTCGACCTCTTTCCCGATTCTCTGCGTCTTCTCTCATACGGTACTGCGAACCATTACCTGCGGATACCTAAGTTAAGGCCTTCTGCCTTACATCGTCCGCGTCTTCGGCAAAAGCCCAGCAGGCAGCGTAGGCCCCATCAACGCAATTCGGGCCGCGTTACCAGCCTCGCTCAACGCAACAAAGCATCTCACCAGCCATCCGAGAAATTGGGTGAATCGATACAAGTCGACAGCGAGCCATGTCGGCTCTGCCCGGTCCTCACACGAGGAGGAATCGCGGCTTTCTGGGAAGCGATAGCTCCGCTTTGCCTGCCCGAGATCTTCAAGTACGCCGTCCGATCCCCTCCTCCTCCGCCTCCGCCTCCGCCTACCGCTTCTCGCTTCCCGCCTCCCGCTTCCCGCCTCCGCTTCGGCCTCCGGCTCAGTGTCATCTCATTCCTACATGTCTCATCTCTTCATCACATGCACTTGGCAACACCGTGCGCGTCTGCTGCCACCGGGCTGGCTTCGCGCGTATGAGGTCTCTTTGTCTCCTCCATCGTACAACTTGCTCAATTCATCTCATCGGTCGACTAATTGATGCCACAGGACCGATCTCAACTTCGATATGAACTCGATCTCAATTCTTGGAACCTCCGCATCTGGGGCGTGGCCGCTTCAGGTTTCTTGACAGACTCGTATGCCATTTCACGGCTCCGTTGGTTCTCCCCCAGGAGATGCTACTGACATGCTGTCTTCGTAATAGTTACAATCTCTTTTCTACCAATGTCATCCTTGCCTCCATCGCCTTTGTGTATTGGCCTGGGCATGGCGAAAGATGGCAGGGGCTGTTGATCAACTTTTTTACCCTCCTGGGCTCTGTGGTAGGACAGCTTTTGTTTGGCTTTCTTGCTGATTTCTATGGTCGCACTCGTCTTTACGGCATCGAGCTTGTGCTCGTAGTCGTGTCTACCATCGGAGTTGCCACCAGCAGCTATGGCTTTGACGACATGAGTTTCTTGGGACTCTTCGTCTGGGTGCGTTTCCGCGCCTTACTCTTGATGCATCATGCGCTGTGCTGACTTTGGCCCGACAGTGGCGTTTCGTCATGGGTATCGGTGCGTATCGACCCCGCGCGACTAGACGTTGAGGTTGACTTTGTAAATCTAGGAATTGGTGCCGAATACCCTCTTAGCGCAGTCATCACCTCCGAGTGGTCCAGCACTCGATCACGAGGAACTATGATCTCTTCTGTAAGTCAAAGGTGAGGTTTGACCAGCTTCTCTGTCTTTGGCTGACACTTCATCGTTCAAAGACCTTTATGATGCAGCCAATCGGGCAGGCTCTGGCGCAATTAGTCGGTCTCTGGGTACTTATTGGCCGTGATAAAACTGAGGGGCTGCAAGCCATGCAGTGCGGCCTCGACATGAAGTATGACAGAGAATGTCGGCGGATTCTCGATGGAATCTGGCGCATAGTCATTGGCTCCGGCGCTGTCCCAGCGCTCCTGGCCATCATCTTTCGATTCTTCCTGTTTGACTGCGGACTATACAGCTTGGAGGTCCGGAACAAACCAGGAATTGCCTTAAGAAACACGCAGAGAGTGTATGGCGCGCCCGCTGGCGCATCGGCGGGATATCCCATGAATACCCCGAATGGGGTGCAACCCACAAACTCACCGCAGCCGATGCCCATTCAATTTTCCAAGCAGGACCTCTACAAGTATTTTATTCAAGATGGAAATTGGTACTATCTCCTAGGTGAGTCGCGATGCCCGACGTGGGAAAGGATGGATGATCATCCAGGTATCACCAGACCACTCACATCAAATAGGAACCTCGGCGACATGGTGAGTTGCGAATGCCAGGATAGAAATACCACGCGCTAACCAAGCCAACCGGTTCTTTCTGGACGTCTCCTTCTATGGGCTCTCGCTAGATAACAGAGGTACTCTGTCGGACATGTGGGCGACTACCGGGCCGACTCCCATCGACGAGAATCTGTCATGCTGGAACTCGAGGTTTCCCGACGGTATCCCGGCTGCGAGACAATGGAACCAGACAGGGCTACCAATCTGGCAGACGGACTCGACACTACCTTGCAATACCATTTACGACGTGCTAATGGAACAGGCGAAGCAATATTTGCTGACCGTCTCCATCGCATCCATAGCTGGCAGTGCATGTTTCGTCGTGGCTGCGAACCGCATCCCCCGACGACTGTGGCTGACTGTCTCATTCTTCGTCCTCGCCGTGTTGTTTGTTATCACCGGATGTGTATACTACGGCGTCCACCGGACAGAAGGCGCGCCGGCCACCATTGTTTTGGTGGCGCTGTGTCACTTCATGTTCAACTTTGGTGAATCGCACAGCAGCCTCTTGTGAAGACATTCTGACTGACGGGGGATCATAGGCGCAAACACGTTGACATTCATCATTCCGGCTGAAATCTTCCCGACCTGTTACCGCTGTACGTGTCATGGTATCTCAGCCGCGGCTGGGAAGCTCGGCAGTATCGTGGCTCTTCTCGTCGTCTACGGAATCAACTCGAGGTACGGCGCCTCCAATCGGCAAGGGCTCATCTTCCTCCTGTTTGGCTCTTTCGTGGCCGTTGGCGCCGTCTTCTCCTGGGCATATTTGCCCGACTCGCAGCGGTGGGTGATGGATGAGGACGGCCGTCGGGTCTTGGAACAAAAGACGCTTGAAGAGCTTGGCGAAGGACGGGAGAGGGCAAGGCAACTGGGCGAAGTCATCACCGTCAAAGATAAGTGGCATGACTTGAAGCGGAGGAGGGCGTCGCCCGAGGGCTCGCAGGTCACAGAACCATAAGACACTCGATGTTGTATGGGAGCTCACGTCTGATGGGTTGAGATTCCATAGAAAGGGCGCCGATGCCCCTTGTGCCATGAAAGTAGATTGCCTCGAAATGAGAGTGGCGGGCGCCTTGATTGACCAGTGTCATGTCCGAGATTCGTGTCATGGCCTCCAACTCCAGCACATGGAGCAGAACCTCCAACGAGGCTTATGATTTCTAGCTGGATGTTACGAGCCTATGTGGCCATCCGGATCCAGAGCGATTTCCAGCGAACTTACGGTGTCTACGTAGACATCCTTTCCGCTCGTCGTCGCCTTGACATGCGCGTTGTTCTCGAGAGCATCGAGCCACTTGGCCCAACGTAGACCCGGTGCTGGAGCAGTCCAGCCGCGTAGCGGCTGCAGTATACGGGAGAGACGAAGGGCGAAAGGAGCGAAGTGGATGTCCACCAAAGACAGGCTGTTGCCGAGGAAGAAAGGTCCCTGACATTTCCACATCGATCAGCATGCTCGCTGTACAAAGCGGTGTCTGGGGGCAGTTGGAGAACAAGATTGAGGAGCAAAATATAGAGGGGAGTTAGTTACCTGCTCGTCAGCGGCAAGGACGAGGTCTTTGATGGACTCTTGGAGTTTCTCGATGTGTTGTGGCTGTTGCGCTGGGTCCGGATTGCGCAGGAGACGGTAAAATGCAGGCACGAGGCGGGAATTGATCTGAATCTCAAATCAGGTTCTGTACATATGGAAGCGAGCGGGCGACAAACATGGTCGATCCATAACCGGCAATTCGCGCGGAGCCGGACGTCTGATGGGAACAGGGGTATGTCCTTGTCCACTTCCTCGAGCTAGGGGCAACAGTTAGTACATCCATCAGCTGTATGCGCCGATGGAGCTGCAATACTCACATATTCCAGTATGACCGCGCTCTCAGCACAAGCCCAGTCTCCTTGGCGAATAGCAGGCACTGCTCCTCTCGGGTTTGCTTCAAGTAATTGCTGTGAGGGGTTTGATTTGTACGGGTCTTCCTCACAGTACTGGTATGAGAGACCCTTGGCCTCCAGTGCAATCCAGACGCGCTGGGAAAAGGGACTAGGAGTGGAATCAGCAACCTCACGCAGCCAAGCGGAAAATTCGGGTGCAAAACAAACCAGTAGCATGCCGAGTAGAGCTTCGTATGGCTTTCCTTTTCGTGCTTCTTGATTGTCCAATGTGCCCGGCCTGTTGCTTTTCTAGGTCCGTCATTCTGGTCATAGACAGATCACGACGTTAGCCCATGCTGGTGAAGCCGCTTCCGTGCTAGGATGTCTCACCTTGGAGGTCTCGTGGTTCTGCTTGGCAAGATGCCGCTGGATGCTGTTCTTCTTCACCTCGTCGCTCCTTGCGAGAGTATGCTTATGCGGACCCGGAACACCACTTATACTGATGTGACCATTCACCCGCTGGATGGTCCAAAACTTCTGACCGGGAGCGGGCAAGTTGTTCACCGTTGCTGGAAGGATGCGCAGATTCTTCTCGCCGGGGGGCGCCAGGACCGTGACCGCGCCGTTGAGGGCCTGACCACCATTGAGAGGCGAGTAAGCGCCTTCGTCCATGTCATCGAACGTTGCGCCGGGAAAGTACTCCGTGATCTTGATTTTGACGTCACATAGATTCAATTTGCGGGAGACGCGGTTTCGTCGTTTCTTATTCGGGTCGTCGGACTTCTTGGTCCCCGGGGGTCGGCCCTTGAGTCGACAGTCCCAGTAATGGGATATAAAGGGCTTTTTCTTGTAGGTCTGCGTTGACCTGTGGGAATAGACGTTGTCTACATGAGGGAAGTAAGCCTCGAATCTGAGAGGAGATATGTAAGCACACCGATTTATCGGTACCTGTCTTGAGGGGGTGGAACTTTACTGCTCATTGCTGAGGATGATGAGCCCGTCGGCATCGAACAGCTTTTGGCGCCACTCTTCGAGGTTCGGAGGGTCAATGACCCATTTGCTGCTGAGCAGACTGCCGTGCGGCCTCCAGCCAGGAGTAGTCGTCCCGTCAATGGGAATGAAGCCGCCAGGGCCAACAAGTGATTCCCCTGATCCTATGAGGCTCGCACCTGGGATAGCCGGACCCGGCGTCAGGATGCCGAACTGACCATGCTGATGCTGCTCCGTTGGCGGTAGGGACGGGGCATGGCTGTGAGCAAGACCATGATTAGGTGGATGTGGATGAGACGGCTGCGGCTGCGGCTGCGGCAGCGGCGGCGGACCCATCGGGCCTAACACGTTCTGTTGCTGGTGATGTTCATGTTCATGTTCATCCAGTTCGGGATGAAAGACGGTGCTTGCGGCTTCGATACCGGACATGTCCATTGGAGGGGTACCGGGACCGGGACGGAAGTGGGTTACGGGAACGGCATCATTGTGTGACGGAGCGGGCGGGAGTTGCTGCTGATTTGAACCCGAGTGGGGACCATGCGGAGAGGTCACACTGCCGGGGCGTAGATCGAAAGGGGCCGAGACGGAGCCAGGCATTGGATTTTGGATGTTGTGTTGTGTTGCTGCTTTAAAGAGTCGTGCAGTCGTGTCAAACGGGGGTCGGGGTTGAGCAAATTAAGTTACAGCTGGAATACGATCGGTGAGTCGGCAACTTGCCCGTGCACAGACCACGCCCGGATACCTGAACTTAAGGTATGGATGGACAGGACTTGTTGGACGGCTAAATTCGGTGACTGAGCCACATCAGGCTTCCATCTTGTATTGCACGAATTGCACGAATACCTACCACTGCATGGACGACGATCTTGAGGACACAGTGATTTTGGATGAGGAAGCACCTACTAATTCATCAATACCTTCGTACCTTCGTGAGAGTCGTGTGGTTCATTCCTAAAGCCCTTTGCGAACTACGTGCGCTCGCTCCGTACGGCCGCCAACACCATGTCTGTGTTATACACCTCCCAAAACCATGTGCGCCGTCAAATGTATCTGGCAAGGCCTCGCCGTTAAGGCCTGTTCGCTCTCCAGTCCCAACAAGTAAACTCGCATTCCATCAGTTTGACGCATCCCACGAGGAAAGATCCATCGCGTCCATTGGTCCCATATTCATCAACGACCTCAACACTCCTTCGGCGACCGGCGTCATGCCCGTCTGTCCTTGCAAATCTCCCCATCCGTTTGGCATGCCAAAATCCGCCCCGGGCGTTTCTGGCATCGAAAACCTCTGATTTGGCGTAAGTCCCATGCCCCTCATTCCGAAACCGTTCGTGTCGCCGAAGAAATTCATGTTTTCCGTGTTGCCTTGAGAGTTCATGTTCTGTTGCCCAGCCGCTGAACTGGCGTCGAACGAGTTCCGGCCGCCCGAAGCCATGTTCATTCGCTGTTCCGAAGCTGAACTGGAATTAGGCGTTGGTCGATTCGACTGATCCCCGTCGGGTGACCCGGACATGTTATCGCCGTTGCTTTCGCTCTGCCCAAACCCAGCCACGTGTCCATTGCTAGATCCAGATTTGTCGTAAAGCGAGCCGGAGCTCGGCGTCAGTACCGTTCCCTGCATTGGAATGCCGGATCGGTTGGCGTCGTAGGGAAGGTGCTGCTCCGCGGAGAGCCAGGTCTGACCTCCGAACCCAGTTGATGCAGAATTGGGGCCGGCGTCTCCGTCCTTTTCAGGTTCAACGATACTTGGTGCCCCAGCAGCGTTTCCATTGTCGCCCGAAACCTTCATGAAGTGACACTCATTGCGATACGACATGATACCTTGAACGCCTTCAGGATCGTCACATACTGGGCCTCGGGATCCACCGTTATTCGACGTCGGCTACGGCACTTGTTAGCTGGGTCGACTCATGATCTGATCTGAGTGCTTACGCTATCGACACTGCGCGGAAAGGCCGATTTTAGTTTTGGTATCCTGATCGCAAGGGCTTCTAGGTCCACGTCAAGCTGTACCAGAAACGATTCTGTCAGGGGGTTCCTCCTTTTGAGCGCGTTCATGGCGGAGAGGAGAAATCTGAGCGAGTCGGCCGTCTGGCTGTCTTCAGGACGGCTCTTGAGATACTGCACAAATACCCTAGCAGCAACGTAGAGACAGAACGAAATGAAAGGATTCATCTGGTTTTATCAGCAACCACGCAAGCCATGATGGAGCAGACTCATTCAACATACCGCTGAGAGATCCATGTGCGAGATCGTCCTCATGATGCTTGCGATCTCGTTGGCAGCTGTAATACATCGTACTTTACTTTCGGCACTGACCGATGCCGGAAGTCGGTTCTTGTCGGCTTTAAAGATGGCTGCTTGATGAAGACAGATGGTAGATGTGTGAATACTCATGTTAGTGAAAACGATGTTGGGGTTTCCAAGACCGGCAGGGAGCTTCAGGTGAGAAGGCAAGCAGAGAGAAGTATTCAAGAGAATGTTGTCCATGTTGCGGTGTCGTTTCCAAAACTCGCCGTTGAGGTCGTGGTCTCTGTCGTCCACGTCGGGTCTGTGAAGATGGATGAGGTTTCGGCCAAATAGGCATGCCATGAGCACTATGCCGCCAAAAGAAGAGAGTTTTCCAGCACCGGAAGGACTCATACAATCCTGCAAGGACTGTGTTTGCTCAGGCCGACTCATTTCAAAGGCCTCCTCAGTGGTTGGCAGATTTGTCATGATGTCCTTCTCATCAACAGTCATTGGCCATCCAGTGCCAATACTGGCGTAGCGATCCTCGCAGAAAGCCATCCAGAACGTGCGCCGCCTCTCTTCACGCTCGGTCCAGTCTCGAGGTGGTGGGAGGCATTGCTTCACATCCAAACCAGCGCCATCAAGCCGATGCAGACCAATCCTGACCAATCATGTCATCAGTGGCGCGTTCAAGTGACCACAAAAGAAGTATTGACTCACATTTGACAGAGGCGCACAGCTGATCCGGTGCTCATCCAAGCTCGCGGGAAATACATCATCTTGAATTCATACGATGCCAGTAGCACGTGGGTCTGCGCGTGAGCGACCGAGATCAGGTGTTCGCCGTAACCTTTGATGTAGTCTGCCTCAACATATTTGCGCGCTCTCTGGTAGAACAGATCCTTGAGATCAATGTACTTTTCGGTGATGGAGCATGCCAACGTCCATATGGCATATCTGAGTGCAACTGGAGGGCGTTGATTGGGCGCACTAACAAAGGAAGATATGAGCATTTGAAAAGTGACCAGGAGCACAGAGGAAAGAGGGGAAATGGCCCGGAAGTCCTACAGGTTCATAGCTGCCAAGTATCTGTACTTGTGGATCATGGGTACTGATGGGTGACACTTTTCAAAATAGATTTGATGGCTGAGGGTTTGGTTAGTACACAGGGGCTCGGCCTCCGGGCTCGTGGCACTCACAGCTCATCAATCGTCTCTTGAGGAGGAAGGGGCTCCTCAAGGCCCAAACCAATCATCTCCCAAGTGAAGTTGCTTCCGACGTTGTTCATGCCCATTGACATATTGGAGTTGAAGTTGAAGTCGTCCATGGGAGGCGCAGCATTCTGCGTTTGAGGGGATTCGCCGTTGAATCTCCAACGTTCAGCATCGCCCTCCCTAGGAACAGCCAGGTTCGGATTGGAGACATTGAAAGTCGGAGCCGAAGCCGGGTTTTGAATGCGGTTGGAGGCCGTGTCTAGTCCGATGGGTATTGTCCTAGAAGAGTCGGTGGGAGCGGCGGGGGGGTCCTGGGTCTTGAGGAGGGTTTCGACTTGCTCTACAGGCGGCGCAAATGGATTCAGTCAGCCACAGAAACGTTGAACAAGTAGAAGGGTTCAAGGCAAGGCAGATGCGAGCAAGACAAGGCGCGGGATGGGAGAGGCTCACTCAGGCGTTCCTCCAGAGCCTTGACATATCCCCTCTTAGGACCGCTTTTCCTGCGAACTTCATCATAGGCGCAAGAATGGCCTAGCCTGGCACAGGTACTGCAGCTCGGTCTGATACCGTCGCACTTGAGCTTGCGCTTTCGGCAAATCATGCATGCCAGGCGCTTCGGTTTGGGCACGCTTGAGTTGTCGGCGACAGGTTCCTTGCCGTTGGAGTCTGCGCCTGGGCTGCGAGGACGTTTATGGGGATTGGCACCGTTGGTGTCTGGCGGGGTGGGCGTGCTCGAGGACATGTTGAATAGTACCAGGAGAAGAGGAGGAAAGTCGAGCGAGGATCAAAAACGTTGGGCGAGGCGCTCAGTGAGGAGATATCGGGGAGAGAGAGCCGAAAGCCTCTGTTGGGCGGCGGAGAGAGTCGCGGCGCGCAATTACAACAGCTGCGTTATGGGAGGGGCTGTTCGGCGTCGCACCGACTGGACTGCTTCATGCGGTTAGTTATGCAGCGTCTGAAGTCGGTAGTCAGTCGATTCGGTGCAGAGAGGCACAAGAAAGCGCGATCGTTTTGATTCCGTGTGTTGTCAACGTGTACCCTGAGGAGGAAGGCATCGACAACTAAGCCGACAGTAGTAAAAGGCAAGAAGAACGGAAATGGGGACTCGGGGACTTGGTCGGGCAAGGGGGGTTGACGGTGGCAGTGGCAGAAGCTGCGGGAGCAATTAGCTGGTCGTGGTAGAGGGTGTTGAAGACGGGAGAGAGAGAGAGAGAGCCACGGGCGAAAGTGCGATAGCCTGGACGCCATTCCCTTTTCAGTTGGTCATGATTAATAACAGACTATCGGCATGGATGTCCCAGCGCTGCCTCAACATGCAGTGGCAGACAGGTGCGATACCCGCGTACGGCTTACCTGCTACTTCTGCAGCACCACACTACATACTAAGGTATTTCATGTGCAGCTGCTGAGGTGTTCGAAGAGGAGTTGAGCCCGGCTCATCGTACCTACTTTTATGCGGTGGGCAAACAAACGTACCGCATACGCCGCCTCATACATCGACCATCGAAGGTGCCTACCCGGGTAGGTATTCTCAGATCAGGGTCCCTTCCTCCCTAGGCAGGTACCTAGATAGGTATGCTTATTAGCGACGTAGCATCACTTTTCCATGAGGTGGGGTGGACGCTGGCGGGGACCTACCTTACCGTACCTAGGTACCTATGTGGACGGACTGAGGTGGGCTCCATGAACTTTTGAGCTGCCCTGGCCCGCCGCCCAGTGGATTTACCTCCATCACAGTTCCATTGCGGCATTGCCTGGAGTGTAGTGTTGTCGGAGTCGCTAAGGAGCCCGTCCAAACCCCACGTCTCTGTCAGTAAGGTACGTGACTTTGCAGTCGCCGACCGCGCATGTACCTTTCACGCGCCAGTCATCTCTCCTCCGACAAGAAGCCGTCATACCTTCCTCAAGGTTCTAGGTACATTGCGCCGCTCATCAGACTTGACCAGATTGCTAAAAGGCGGCTACTGACGGTAAGCATGCCGACCTTTCTCTGTATGCTTTGATTATCCTGCTAAGTAAGGTTTTCCAACCCTTTAAATGATCCCTCGTAAAGCCAGGGATGATGTCTGTAAGGTAGTACTCTGTATATCCTCATCTATCAGTATATCCGTACTCCAAGACTTCTGCTTCCCAGGCAGCATATGAACGCGCATCCTTCCGCAGACCGCAGCATGCTGCCCATGCTTGCAGCCAATAACGACCTATCGCTGCCAATGGATCGGACGGCTGTTTTATCTCATCCATTTGCAAGCCACAAAAGCCCTCTCATCACCTCATCAGCCTGTCCTAACTTGAACACGTCTCATCTCGTCTTTGCGCTTAGCCCAAAATCCAGAAAATTTTCATCTTGCCCTATAGTTTATGTTGTACCTTCTCAGTGTCCTCAAAGAGCCTGCTCGTACACCAACCCATTAGTCCTTTAGTGACGCATTCACATTCCATTCAGCAGTCTAAGGCGCTCAACCCGGAAGGCCTCGTCCCTCGGCCCTGTTTTGAAGCATCACATCCTCTCAATTGCCCATCTAGTGGTAAAGAATGCTGGTGGGCTGCGAGTAACATCACATAGGACACTGACACCTGGGATAAGCGGGTTCATTATCGCTCTAATCGTTCTCCCGTCACCCGCCGAGGACAGTCGGCTTCAAGTTGGCCCGCGCTGACTTCCCTCCCACTCTACTGCAGTCATTATGCACTTCAAATCTTCACTCTGACCCTGGCAGTATCTCTCATGCTGTCAGATTACTCGATCGCCATCGTCGCACACTTTGGCTGGTGGCCTTGACTGCAGCCATTCAAACCTTCGCTTCACCATCTGCCGCGTGGTTAGTTAGTTCAAAAAGCCCCAACAGCCTACCACATTGCTTCCACTGTTGGGTTACCCGTCGTCCGACTTACCAGGCCTTGAATATTCTGTTCATACATGGGCCCATGCGGCTCTCGTATCGCGTCCGACTGACTGCCCTCTGAATCCCTGCAAGGAATCACACTCATAACCCTTTACTTCTTTTCGGCGTCGACGCCGACGATGCGAAGAATACCCAGATCGCTATATGCAAGGCAGTATCGAGTAGGCGCCCAAGCCACCACTGGACAAGGTCCAGCTGTTTTTAGCGTGTACACTTGATCGCCGGACTCGACGTGTCGAATGTCCAACCCAGAGCCTGTGAATCATGAGTATGAGTGGCTGAGGTACGTTCTATTGGCATGAACCAACTCACCCTCGTCACTACCGCCGACCAGAAAGTTGCCATCGAACGTAAAACCTGACATATTTTAGCAACTCTGTGTGCAGACAAACGTGTGAAACGACTTACTGATAGATCGCACAGGGCCGACCATACTAGTAATGGTTCTCTGGCAAATCCAGTCTGCCGTGTCCCAAAGGGATATGATGGAGTCAGAACCACCACTGGCAAGATAGCGGCCAGTTGGCTGCATCTCAGTTGAGAGACAGGAAGACGTGTGCCCGTTCAGATGGAACTCTTTGGGCTCACCACCGTAATTGAACTCGAAAGCGGGGTGGAAGTCCGGATATGTCAATATGCGAGTTTTCCCCTCCCCAGTGGTGAGGAAGATCTTCTTGCCGCCCCAACAAAAGGCAACCTGGTTCGTCTGGCCTGGTTGCTGGTGAGATGCCAACGGTGTCGGCTGGGTTGGTGACAGAACGTAGATGTTGTCGTTCTATTCCGATGTCAGTCTTGGACGTCGGGCTTGACGTGAGGGAACTGCCAAACCTTGTTGCCAACGACTAGAGACTGGCCATCCGGTGCCCAAGCTAGGGTGAAGGCGTCACCTAAGCCCTTGATCTCGTTGACACAAGTCTTGGACCGAACATCCCAGAACTTGACAACACCGTCATTGCTGACACTGCATAGTTCAGCATCCTTGACAGGGTTGAAGGCGACCTTTTCAATAGGGGCCGTGTGGCCTTTCAAGTCCGTAGAGAAGCGTACGTTAGGCTTCTCCGGGTTCCCTGGCCATGTGAGATACATCATCAGCTCACATACTCAATCCAATAGTAGGAAAAACACAAGCATACAAACTCGTAAGGTCTTGTCTGATGACCCGGTCGCGACCAACGTGCCCAGTGGGCTCCATGCAATGGATCTCAGACTGAACGCAAAAGTTAACAAATACGTCCAGTTGATTCAACCTCAACAGTGAGGCAGTACCTATGCCCCCGAGAACTTGAGCTTGGATCGTGGTAAGCCTGGCTCTTCAAGTTCGCCAAGTAGGTAGGGAACCTCTCCTTGGAGAGGCTAGGTCGTGTTCGAGGGAGCGTCATGACAGTGACTCCGAATGAGCTACTATGTTGATCCAGCTGGTGTGAGTTGAATTGCGTGTGTGATGGATGAGCCAGGCTGCCAGAGGATGAGGCGCACGTTCAAATTGGGTGTTTTCCGACCTTAGCCCAGCAACTTCGTCCCAACCTGCAGGGCTGTATTCGTAGCTGCAGCGCATGAGGTAGACGAGCAGCATGGGCGGAGGCAGTGCAGGTCCAGTCCGGGCAGTCAGTCAGTGGGGCTCGCGTCACAGGGTACCTTACCTAGGTAGGTAAGGTGTGACTGGATCGCTTCCACCTAGTTTGCTGAGTGATTACATAACACAAAGCTACCTTCGTGTAGTAAGCCCAGGTAGGTCATGTACTTTACCTTACTACCTAGGTACTATGTAGTAGATACCTTTTGTGGGTAAGCTAGGAGTGGGAGGGAGCTCCAGGGTGGCCCAAACGCTACCTACCTGATGACCTCCAGCTCCCACCGACCTCCAAACCCATCATGACGCTTCACCATAATTACCCCCGACGTTGTTCTCCTTTTCCTCCAATAGCACGTTCCGGGGACTTTGATGTACCATTATCTCTTGGTAGAATATGAGGTTTCTTGATTGAACTCAGCAGCGGCCATGATCAGACCATTGCCTGTCTCGAGCTCGACAAAAGAAACCAGCGCCCCGGCCTTTCGAATCGCCGTCTTCGACAACAAACTGCCATTACGACGGTATAAGCGCACCGAATACGAATAATCGACCCAAGCGTCGGCCGAGATGTATTGGCCCATAGGAACCCCCAGGATTTTTGCAACGAGCAGCAGATCTGGTCCTGCCTTCAACCTAGTCGTCTCTCACGATGGCATACCCAGCCCTTTCGACAACCGATCCGCCGACGGATCCTCGCCGTCTTCGCACCCGGCCATTCAGTCACCGTCGCAACGTGATGATGTCGAGCTGGCGGCTCCCCTTACACCGATGACACCGGCCATTCAATCAGTCGACGACGACGACGCCCAAGATCCAGCCATTTATCGCCAGTCGCCGCGTCTCAACACGAACCTGCCCTTGAAAGATCCCATCCTCGCCCTTCGCATATCCCGCGGCGGTCAGCTCTTTGCCGTCATCACCTCTACATCCATGGCAATATGGCAAGCGAAGGTTGGTCCCCTCGAATTCGGCACTGTCCTTGTATCTGCCCATGCTCATGTTGCCTCAGCCTACAGTGATTCTCGCAGTAGTTGTCCGTTCCGAATCATCTCTTGAGACGTATGGAGAAAACGTTGATCTCTTGATCCGGCCCGACTCGGCGATTCTCGTCGTTCGAACGACTTTGGGTTACCTCATCACATACTCTTTGGCGACAGACTCCGAGGCTCAAGTCTACAAGCCTTATTTTCCAAGCTACGCGAACGTCCAACGTCGTCGTCAAACCCACCACGGGGGACCGGGTAGTGCAACGCCAGACCAATACCTCTGGGGTCCGGGCGAGGGCCAGGGGGTTCGCGACGTCAGCGTTCGCTTCAGGATGGTTATCAAAGTCGACGCAGGCATAGAAAGTGCACTGGCTTTGGATGACGAATTGGTCGTGGCAACGCGCAAACCGGCAGCTATCCAATGCATTCGTTGGACCCCGGACCAGAGCGGAAGCCAAACCAAAACAGAAATTATCAGTCGAATGGGCTGGCTGGAGAAGAAGATCACCGTTGTGGAAATGACGCACGATCGACCCATGAACCTATCGACGTGGATCACGAGCGACGGCAGGGTATATGCGGTGCAGCGTTTGCACCCGCGGGAAGCTTCCCAAGCCGACTCGCAGGATGTTGACCCCAAAAAACTGTTCAAGGGCCACTGTTTCCATACGCCACAGAAACCTGAGGAATTCGCCAAAAGAGCTGTCATCAATGCAAGGTTCTCACTCATTGCTGTAGGTTGTGCAGATGGCAGCATACGTGTTTATTCTGCTCGAGACTATGCCGGCAATATCCCGCCATCTCACGCACACATGAATCCCGTGTCAGCGACCGTGTCAGGCTCACTCGCCACCCTGAGCTACTCGCCCGACGGCTACTGCTTGTTCGCCGGATTCGAAAACGGCTGGGCCATCTGGAGCGTGTACGGAAAGCCTGGCAGTCACAGTTTCGGCGCTCATGAAGCCATCGTTGAGACGAACGGCGAGAACTGGATCTCTGGCGTTGGTGACGCGATTTGGCTCGGCAGTGGCTCGGAGCTTCTCATCACGAATCGTCGACACGAAGCGGTTTGGGTTTTAGAAATGGCCAGGAGTGCGGTCGTGGGTTGCTACAACGCGGCGAATCTGCAGCGAACGGTGCTCCAGACAAGCACGAATGTGATGATATACCGTGGGTATGATTTGCCGGATCTAGCAAGTATCTCCGCAGAGCCTCACCTGTGGCATACGACGAAAGTGCCGCAAGCATATCTACTCCAACAGTGGCCGATTCGCCATACTGTGATCTCGCCAGATGGGCGGTATGTGGCCGTGGCTGGGCGGCGAGGCCTGGCTCATTACAGCGTCAACAGTGGGCGTTGGAAGACGTTTGTCAATGAAGCTATGGAAAATGAGTTTCAAGTCAGGGGCAGCATGTGTTGGTACCAGCACATACTCGTAGCTGCAGTCGAGGCAAACAAATCGCACGAGCTGCGTCTCTACTCGAGAGAGTCGCCTCTCGACAGCTCACTTGTGCTTCACACTCAGCAGCTGCCCGCGCCAGTAGTCTTGGTGGCGTCGTCAGGTGAGGACTCTCTGCTCGTCTATACGTACGAAAATTTGCTCTATCACTTTATCTTTGCGCCTTCCGGCGGCTCTATAAGATTGGTTCAGCTTGGGCAGATTGCATTCCACGGCATCGTTCGGTCTCCCGCTAGAGTTCGTGGTCTAAGCTGGATATTGCCGGACAGTCAGCTGCTTGACGGAGATCCGTCCCAGGACGTTGCAGTTGCCTCGGTCTTGTTCCTGGTTGATGCCAAGCTGGTGTTGCTCCAGCCGTCATTGAACCACGAAGGTCATCTCAAGTACGACATGAAGGTTATCGCTCAAAACGTGGAATTCCACGTCAGCATGAGAGACCAACCGCATCTGGATGCGACAGCTGCGCATTCTGAAGAAGCTGCGGGTGCGAGCGGAGGCGTTTCATTGCGGAACTCCCTTTGGGTATTTGATGGCCACGAGTTCAAGCTTTGGCCCGACGTGCAGGAAGTGCTTCGGGCGGCAGCAAACGAGGTTTCGCGAGATCTTCCCAAAACAATATCGGTTCCGCTAGATTTCTATCCCCTTTCGACCCTACTTGGAAAAGGTATTGTGCTTGGTGTCGAGGCCGATCTAGTGCAACGACGAGACATAAGCTTCTCCTTCTTTCGCTTCACGATAAGGGTTCGTGACCTCATTCTTATTCCGGAGAACCCTACTAAACTTTTCATCACAGACGCACCTTTTCCTGCCTGACATCTTGCGCTTCCTGCTGACCGAGAACCGCGCTGTGGACGCCGTCAAGCTGTCGGAGCAGTATCAGAATCTAGAATACTTTGCGCATGCGCTAGAGATTCTACTTCATAAAGTCCTGGATGACGAAGTGGATTCGGGGCCAGCGCCGGAGGATGCAATTCTTCCCCGTGTTCTATCTCTGCTGTCATCATTCAAGCAGTATCTTGACATTGTGGTGCAATGTACGAGAAAGACGGAGGTCAGGCAGTGGAGGACACTCTTCGCCTACCTGCCGCCCGTGCAGGAACTCTTCGAAGAGTCTCTTCAGCGAGGATCCCTCAAAACCGCAGGTGGTTATCTGATCATCCTTCATACTCTGGACGAGCTCGGCTCCGCATCAGAGCAGACGGTCCGACTATTATCCAGGGCAATGAAAGAGGGCGATTACGAATTGTGTAAAGAGTTGGCGCGTTTCCTGGCTGCTATGGACGAAACCGGTGGCTCCCTCCGTGAGGCAATGGAGGGCGTAAATATAACAGTAAGAGGCGATCAAAACTCTTCTGGGATCATGACGAGGCTTGGGGTTCCTAGCCCGGGAAATCGAGCCATCAATGGCTTAGGACTCAAGTACGCAGAGCATAGCGATGAGATGGAGTCAGAGGGCCAATCTGTTAGCGATGCTGCTAGTTTCAGCTCCGACGGGCGCTGAGTCCTTCGGCATTCAATAAAAGACCAAAAAAAGAAGGAAAGAAAGAAAACGGGCCTTAGACTTGTTTTGATCATGCTCTGATGTGTGATGTCTTTCTTACTACCGTCCTCAATATGTTCGTACTCGAGTCGAGTGCTCATTAAGAATAGCTTCATCTCAGCCGGATTTAAAGTGCGTAAGTCTACTTGTGCATAGGTCTCGTGCATGAGATACCTACCTTAGTAAAGGAGTAGGTACCTAATGCACGCCGCCGGGCGGACGGGCAGGTCTCAACGGGTTTTATATTTATAGGGGGGTATAAATTATAACTAGGGGGGCCTAGAGAATATTTAGGCTATTATTATAAAGAGTTATTTAAGTTATATAGTACCTATATATAGTATATATATATTATAGAAGTTACTATATATTAATATTAAAATAATTTAGTAATATAATCTATATTTAATATCTTATAACTATATATAAGTAATAAAACTTATCTAGCTTTACTTTAAGTCTTACTTTAGCTAGGTATATATAGAGTATCTACTAAATACTATATTAATATTATCTTAATATTATTTTATTATTATTATAATATTATTCTAACTTTAATTAAACTTATATTTATAATAGCTTCTTTTTAAATTAATCTTATTACCTTTTTATTTTCTCTTATTTAATATAATCCTTTTTTTAATCTTAATTTTAAGCTCTCTAAATTAGAGAATAATAATTAATCTTTACTTTTTATTAAGAATATAAATAATTATAACTTTAACTTAATTACTATATTAATATATATAATAAATAGGTAGCTTAACTTTAATATTAAGTATTTTAATAATTTAAAATTAATATCTATAGAGTTTTAGCTTAACTTAATATATAATATAGACTTAATAAAGATAGTATATCTACTTACCTAATAGTAAGTATATACCCTATATATACTAACTATATATAGGATACTATTAAGAAATAGGAAATACTTATTATTAATAATAGGAAGTATAAAGTTACTATATTAATAATATAAAATTATATTATAATATTAATATATCTAAAAACCTATTAAAATAGAATTCTATATTATATTCTTTATAATATAAAAGATTTTAATCTTAAGAAAATAGAGACCTAATAGATTATTTTAAATATAATATAAATAATTTAATACTTAATATATTATATTAATAAGCTTTAAAAGAAGCTATATTTAATTTTAAAGTATATTAAAGTTATATTAAATATATATTAAGCTTATACTTACTATAAGCTTAATAAAGCTTTAAATTAAGTTTAATATTAATCTTATTAATATAGAGGGATTAAATACTATAAATTTACTTATCTCTTAATTATTACTCTTAATTTAAAATAAAATAAGAGTAACTTTAAAGAGGTATATATCTAGCTAAAGTTAATCTATAATATATAAGAGGTTTTAAAATTAATTATAGAGTAACTTATTTAATATATAGAAGAGTTTATATACTTTTATTATAGATACTTTATATATATTTACTCTATATTTAGTTTCTATATTATAATTATTTAGATTTAGAATTAAAATCTTATAGGCTTATATTTATAGCCTATTTAACTTCTACTCTATTAAGAGAAGTAAACTTATTTTAAGTAGTAAATCTCTATTTTTTAATAAAATAGTATATATATAAGATATTAAGTATATATATTAAATATATATTAACTTTACTACTTATAGATTACCTTTATTAGTTATATAAAGAATAACTATTTAGAATTATAATATTATACTATAAATATTCTATAAAGTTAAAACTAAGTTAATATTTAATATCTTTAAGGCTTATATAATTCTATTAATATATAGGAGGCTAAATAAGAATATATATATATTAGGAATATAAATATAATATATTAAACCTATAGTAAATAGATATTTAGTAGGTATTAAGTATATATAGAGTATATATTAATATTATATTAAGCTTCTCTTATTTTTAAAGCTAAAGTACTATTAATATATATCTATATAAAGTTAAACTTAACTTTTATATCCCTCTTAATATTATTAAGTTTCTATTTATCTTTCTCCTTAATAGAGGCTTATACTCTTATATATTAATATTTCTAATCTATCTTTTAATCTTATTTATAAGTTAAATTACTTTTAGCCTCTCTTAAGAGCTTAATATTATATTAATTATAATATATATATATTATTATTTAAGTTTACTCTATACTTAAGCTAAATATATATATAGGGAAGCTCTTACTCTACTTAAGACTTTAATAGATCTATATTAAATTTAGTATTAACTTATTCTAAGTAATTTATAAGATATTATTTATATAAATAAGGTATTATTTAATAAGGATAAAATTACTATTTTTATTTAATAAGTATAGCTTTTATAGTACCTAAAAGGATACTGATTTATAGGTATATACCTATAGGATAAATATAATATATATATTTATACTATATAGATATTTAGTAAGAGTTTACTTTAAATAAAACTAAAAATATATAAAATTAATAAATATAAGAGGTTTAAATTCTATTAAATAGTAACTTCTATATTATTTATATAGCTTAGAAAAGTATTAATATATTCTAAAAGGCTTATTACCTTAAGGTTAATTTATCCTATAAGATAGTTTATAAAAAGATAAATCTATTTAAGATCTATAGATAGGGAGAAGAGGTAAAGTATAAGTTTACTCTCTATAGTATATATATACTATATATATTAACTTTTAGTAAAAAGGTCTTGAATTTAATATCTATATTTAGATAAATATAAATATATATAAAGGGTATTAATTAATCTTTAAATATTTCTTTACTATACTTAAAGAGGTCTCTAGCTTATTAGTTTATTAATAGTATTTATATCTATTTTTATACTCTATAGTATATATAGTTATAATAGATATAGATTTCAAATAAGTAGTAGGTATATATATACTTAATATATAGCTAGTATATATTAACTTTAATTTCTATATAGGGTTTAGTAATTTCTTATATACTTAAGACCCTTTATAAATATAGAATAAATACTTATAGTACTTATTAATCTTCTATAAAGTCTATATTATATATAACTAATAAAAGAAGTTTTTAAACTACTTTATTAATATTTAATTATATTAAATATAAAAAGTAACCTTAAGGGAGGACTACTTTTAATATATTTCTACTATATACTAATAATATTTTAAAATAAAGTCTTAATTTAAATAAAAAAAAGTAAATTAGATTATTATTATATTTATCTAATTAGTTAATAAGATTCCTTTTTAATAATAGATATTAATATAGAAAACTATAAATTTAATAGAGTTAAGCTATATAAAGAATAACTCTACTATAAGCTAAAGGTAAATATTACTTTTAATAGTTTTAAAGTATATATTTAGCCTATATATATAGAGTATATATTAAATAAATACTAAAATAAAGTATATTATCTTTAGAGAAATTACTATATATATAGATATAATTACTTTAAGTTAAAGCCTATATTAATAGATAAATAGTTTAAGGCTTATTTAAATCTTAATAAATTTATACTAAATATATTAATAATAGGAATAATATATATAATAGTAATAAGTTAACTTTAATATCCCTTTTAACCCCTTTAACCTCTTAAACTCTCTAACTTTAAGCTTAAATATTAACTACTTAATCCTAATTAGAGATTCTCTAATATAAAGAGGAGGTTAAATATATATATAATATATATTTAGTATACCTCTATTATTATTTCTTTTTATATTATACTTAAGGAAGTATCTAATTTAGCAAATATAAGAGGGAGAAGATTAAAAAGAGAATAAAGAGGTTATTATTCTCTAAAAGTAAGTTTAAAACCTAAAGTACTAAAAGTAAAAGTATAACCTAAAAGTAGAGATTATAAAGCTTAAATAAAAGCTAAGTTAAGTTAAAGAGTAAGCTTAAAATAGATTTAATTTCTATTTATTATTAATATATATTAAGTATATATATAATAATAGATAGGTATATATAAATAATATATTAAATACCTATTATTTATTTATAGTAATATATTATTTAATAGATTATATTTTTAAGAGTATTATATCTATATATATAATATATATAAAGTATAAATAATAAATATATTATAATTAAATATTTTTTATTTTAATATATTACTCTATATTTACTATATATATATAGAGCTTAAGCTAATATTAAACTAAAAGTTTCTTACTTAATATTAAAAGATACTTTATATTATATTTATATTATATATATATAAAAGCTATATCTATCTAAAAGGTAGGCTACTTAAAGACTATATTTAAATTTAAGTTAGTATATATATATATAATATAGATATTAAACTTACTATAGAAAGTATTATACTTAGTATACTTATTACTAATACGCTTAGTAGCTAGAAGATAGTTAAGATTAGTTTTTATATAAGATATATATATATTAGATATACTTTTAGCTTAATAGTAAGTAGTAATAAAGCTACTAAGAAACTTAAAGCTTAATTTATACTTAAAGGTCTAAGTTCTCTTTATATAGAATTAGTATATATATTATATATAATAGATAAGGGTATACTTTATATTTATTAGAAGAAGGAGTAAATATAAGACTAATATCTTTCTATAAGTATATTAGTAATTTATATTTAGTATATACTATATATAGCTTAAGTTTTTATTCTATTTTAGTTATATTAATATTTAGTAGGTTTATTATATATAATTTAAATAAGGGGAGTATATACTTAATATATACTTACTCTATACTTTATACCTTCTTATTAAATAACTTAAAGATACTTACCTAAGTATTTAGTAAGAAGAGTAAAAAGTTTAAAAGAGGTATATACTATATATATACTCCCTATATATATTAGCTATTTTAAGTTATAGCTATATTTTAAGCTAAAAGTTAGCTAAATAGATAGTAAGTATATAATAAGTAAATAATATCCTTTAGTTTAATATATATTATATTTATATAATAGAACTAGCTTTTAAATTAAGTATAAAAAGTAGAGTTAATAGTATTAAATTTAAGTATTAGCTATATATATATAGGGCTAATATAAAGTATATTTATACTAGAGACTCTATTTTATTATATAACTTATTAATATAACTACTAAGAGGGCTATAGCTAATATTAAGTATTAGCTATATATATATAGAGTTTATATATAAATTAAACTTATTTAGGCTCCTCTATAAAGAGGTTATTATACTAGCTACTAAAGTAGATATACTTTTTAAGATTACTATAAGCTAAATTAATACTCTATATATATTAAGCTTAAATAATCTATAAACTTTATACTAATAGTTTCCTTAATATAGTTAGTATTATTATAATTAGGGTTAATAACTATATTAAATTAATATATATATAATATATACTTAGAGTATATAATATATTAATATTAAGATACTATTAATAGATATAATAGTAGAACTATATATAGTTAGAGCTTATATTAAGTATATATAGGTAGAATACTTATAGAGAGCTAATTATTATAGTAATAGCTATACTAAATACTAGAGTTAAAGTTAATAATAATAGGGTAACTAAATATATAAGTTAGGTATATATAGAGATAATACTATAAAGAAGTAAAACTTATATATTACTATTAACTACTAAAAGATAAATACTTATAATAGGGGCCTCTATATATATACTTAATATTTAATTAGTATTAAGAAGAGGGGACTTAAACTTATATATATTAATTATAATAGTAATTACTATATATTATACTATATAGTATATTAATAGAGTATATATTAAGTAGAGGTTAAAGACTTACTATTAAGATATTAATTCTAATTTATATTAAGAACTTTACTTATAATAAAGTTAGTTTTAATCTTAAATAGACTTATACTATATATATATATATTATAATAAAAGCTAAAATAGCTAGAATTAATAGCTAAATTAATACTTAGGTTAATATATTAATAAATAGATATTAAGATAGATATCTATATATATTTAATATATACTCTATATCTTTTAGTACTATTATATAGTAATTTACTTATTATTATATTATATTATAGTATCTATTTACTTTTAAGGAAAAAATTTTTTTTTTATAGATATTAAGTAGAAGTTTAATATATACTTAATACTAATTAGATAGTAAGCTAATAGAAACCTTAGTTAGAGTAGGTATTAAGTTAAGTAGCGCTTAGTTACTAATTTAACCTATATTATATATAGATATAAGTATATATCTAAATAAAAAAACTTTTTATATTAGACTATATAGGTGGGATAATTCTATATAATATAGGCCTAAAGATTCTCTACGCCCCCCTAGCTTCTTTTTGGACCCCCTGGCAAACAGAACTCCGGGTCTGGACCACCGCCCCCTCCCCTGACCGCCCGCACCAAAAAGAAAGCCCCGCCAACCACTTTCTGCCTTGCAGTTGGAGCGCAGAGAATCGGCGTCAACCACAATCCAACTGTAGACATTTCCTACTCGCCAGGCATCTCCACCCCCATCGTCCCCGCGATTCCACGAGCGTATCGTATTCGAGCGACGACTTGGCCATGCTCTGAGGGCTCGTCACGAACGAGTCGCACCTTCTTCACCATGATGGACGACTTCGTCAGCGAGTCGGATAGCGACTACACGAGCTATTGGCGCGACTGGGTGAGTAGCCGAACCTATTGGCATTTGTTATTCTATCAGGACGACCTTCGGAGGACTTTTCCACGCTTTTGATGCCGGAACACATCACGACCCGCCGACGCGCGTTAGTTGATGGTGGCCGGGCATCGCTGCTTTCCACGGCCGAGAACAGTGCTTGCTAACAACGGGGCGTTGCGCAGTTCATATCCTCTCGAGGCAACGAGTACTTCTGCGAAATTGACGAAGACTACCTCACGGACCGCTTCAACCTAACTGGACTAAACACGGAGGTTCAGTACTACCAATATGCGCTCGATCTCATTACAGATGTCTTCGACCTCGACTGCGACGACGAGATGAGGGAGACGATCGAGAAGTCAGCTCGACACCTGTATGGCCTGGTTCACGCCCGATTTATTGTTACGACGAGGGGCCTCGCCAAGATGGTAAGTTTTACAATTTTGCCTCAACGAGGATGGAGGAACTCCAGACGTTGAAACGTACGCGACTGACACGGGGAACTCTAGCTGGAGAAGTACAAGAAGGCAGACTTTGGTAAATGCCCGCGCGTCATGTGCCACTCGCACCCGCTACTGCCCATGGGTCTCTCCGACGTGCCCAACATGAAGCCAGTAAAACTCTACTGCGCTCGCTGCGAGGATATATACAACCCAAAGTCTTCACGGCATGCCGCCATTGACGGCGCATACTTCGGTACCTCATTCCACAACATCATCTTCCAGGCTTACCCGGCCCTCATTCCCACCAAAAGCGCCGAACGGTACGTGCCGCGGGTGTACGGCTTCAAGGTTCATGCCTCAGCGGCGTTGATCCGGTGGCAACACCAAAAGAAGGACGAGATGCGTCGTCGTTTGAGGAAGATGGAGGTTGACAGCGGCTTTCGAGACGATGAACTTCTGGAAGATGAAGACGACGAAGACGTCGAATTCGAGGGCATTGATAATCGGGTGGCCGTTGGCAACGAAGGCGTCGCCATGGCCTAAGTCATCCGGTCACATCACACGGTTTGGCTTCTTCCCCATTGTCGTCGATGCAGACTTGAGGATTCAGGCGGGGAATTAAGGGGCACGCGATGTTGAGCAAGCAATCAATTTGGTTCTACCCGGGCCTGTTTCAATGCTCTTACTTCTATTGCATTGGTAGATTCGGTCCGCGGAGTAATGATATAACGGTTTTTATGATCCAACCCTGTTGGCCTCATGTGACGTATATATTCCGTCGGGTGGAACGAGGTTCACACGCGGCATCGGGTATGACCCGGACTGTTCGACTGATTCGCGTGACCAGAACTATTTGCGTGGGCTGTCCTGGAACGATATGAAGCGTCGGAGTTGCGTATGAGCAGACCGCTCGAATCACATCAAGCGTATACCGTCAAATTCATCTGAGAGATCCTTAGCTGGCAACAACTTGGTGGCAAGCGCTCGTTGAAACTTTCCGGCGAGCACGGATGCCTGACAGGCATGAAGTGAACCGAGAAGGACGGCGAAGGAGGATTGGCTTCTTGTGCGAGCCCAGAGCATTTACAGCTACCAGAGCGCATCTTGGACGGGGGGGGGGGGGGGGGTAAAAAACCGCCATTGGAATAAAAAAATGTAAAAAATTTTTTGCAACCCCCCCCCCCCCCCGCCCGCCCCCCCCCCCCCCCCCCCCCCCGCCCCGCCCCCCCCCCCCCCCCCCCCACACAGCCGACATTGGCAGTAAAAAGAGGAAAATCTGGTTTGCGAAACCATTCAGGGGCAAGGTCGCCGCCGGGTTGCTAAATGATACGGGATCAGGGACGTTAAAAGCAGACGATCGAGTTCTTCACAAATACTCCCCTATGCTTTTCATTTGCTAGTCTATTCCATAACCGATCGTATCTGTATGCCGTGCCTGGCTCCCAAAAATCAAAACATAAATGCGTCAGACCGCCAAGTTCATTCAGGCGGGTGGTATACCGTAGAACTCCGATCATGCCCAACCTGCCCCGTGAAATATGCATTGGGTACTACTTTTCCGCACTCCATTCATTAATACACACATGTCAGAACCTGTTTTCCGGGCCTGAGCCGTCGTGGGAACCCGTCTTGCCCACATATTGAGTAGAGGTCGCATGGTCCACCGGGCGGGACATGTACGCCTCCTCCTCGTCGCCAGAGCGTATGAAGTCTCCCTTGTCGGTCGCATAGCTGTATGAGCCCACTCCGGACCACCACGCCTTGTCATGGCTGCGAGGACCCCAAGCCCAGCCGGCGCCTTGACGAATCGGTAGGTGGTAGTAACGGAAAGCAAAGATAGAGGTGAAGACGCCGATCAAGTAACCAAACAGGATGTCGAATCCGTGATGGCGGAAGTCGAACCAACGAGAGCCTGCAATGAAAATAGACCCGAACCAAGGTAGGACAACGATAACCAGAAGATAGATGGGGGGCGCAGCGGCTTGACGTCGAACCGCAGTGACCATCTTGTTGTGGTCTGCGAGAATCCTGGCAGCGCCGGCGGAGTCGGGGTTAAGAGAACCCCCTTCTCCTGATCGAACTTGCTCATATTCGGAGCTAGACTTTTGCAGGCGGGAGGGGAAAGCCGAATGAGAGGACGCATCGCTGTTAGTGGCCACAAATGGCATAGTAACGGCAAACTTGCTGGCGAGAAAGAGGGATAAATAAATGAGGCCTGCCGCAGAAGCGCTAGAGTGACCGGAGGGGTAGCTGCGGAAGCCGTCATCGAGGGTGTGCTTGTCGGTGTTGGTGCAGATTGCAGCTGAGACGAGCTGGCCAAAGCCAGTGGTGCCGGTCAGACCGGTGATGTTGGCTACAGTGCCACCGATGATGTAATTCTGGATGTTGTCGAGATCGGGGCGGCAGCGGGAGAGAAGATCGGGTCGAGGCTTTCCGAACATGTTCTTCATGCCGTTGGTGATGAAGAATGCGCCGACGCTGGCGAGAGCGAGACCAAGCCAACCGACGTGCAACTCCCACAGCTTTCGCTTCCAAATCAGACTTTTAGGAGTACCCTTGGGAACGGTGTTTCCGGGGACGAGGACGAGGCAGACGAGGGCGATGACGATGATGGGGACGAGAACGGCGCAGATGGCGGCGAGCCACATGGGAACGGTTTCGTGCTCGGTGAACGGAAAGCTGGATTACGTGAGTACGGTTGAGTAGAAAACTGGAGAGGGTTCGATGATGTCTTACGAGATGTTTGGGTCGATGACGGAGAAGGGTCGCTTGTTTGGGGTAACGATTCCCAAAACACCAGCGATGGCTGCCGTGACGAGCAAGACAAACCAGTCGAAGACATAGGATCCGATCAAGGAGGCGGTCCAATGACCTCGACGTGGACGCACTGAGCGCCGCTCATATGGCGCTGGTGATTCGGGCATTTTGTAGTAGGAGGGCCTCGACGAGGGCGATAGGTTGGCGAGGGGGATGGACGAGGACATGAGGCGAAGGGGAGGAAGAGAAAGATTTAAGAAGAAGAAGGCTCGCAGAAGAAAGAGGTCATCCGGAGGGGGGGGGTCCAAGCTACTTCAGGTGAACCAGACTGGTAAGGCAAGGTACCTGGGTAGTGGTTACCTTACGGGCTGGGCGCGGGCGGGCTGGCTGGTAGGTAAGGTAGGTACGAATAGGTAGGTAACGAGGTATCCGCAAGGGAAAGCAGAAAGAGAGTTCAAGTGTGTTAGGTATTCGTATGGGGAAGGGATCCGCACGAGCGCAGACGACGCCGTCGATGGAGGTACAGTCCAAGTCCAGTTTGAGGTTGGCTGGAACCGGGGGTGGTGGTGGGCTGAAGAAGGTCGTTGTTTGAATTGGGCAAAGTGGCCTGGTCTCGAATTCTTTCCCAGGCCGAGTCACGGAAGGGAAAGGACGAGTCAAGTTCTCCCCGGCGCCGGCGGAAGGAGCCTGTGAGGTGAGATGCGGGCCGCGTTGGGTAAGCTCAGGGTCAAATCAGGAAGGCCTAGGTAAATATCCGTGAAGAAGGGGGAGGAGGAGGAGGCCTGAGAAGAAATGGAGTAAAATACGTAGCGCCGAGAAAGGGCAGAAACGTTGAATGGGCGACAATTGTTTGGCGAGTGGAGTGGGTGAGACGGCAAACGGAATCCGGTCAAAAGTCCGGTCACAGGATCAGATCGGTTCAATGATCAGATCAATTCAGTAAGGTATTTGTAGTATGATACCTAGAGGAAGGAACGGACGGGAGGCGAAAAAGAAAGATAGAGAGAGACAGTAGAGAAAGAGGAGAGAGAGGTCGGCAATCCTAAGCAACTAGAGGCACGCAGCGTGACGAATCCAGCAAGCAGTCGCGTGGCAGTGCTGTTGACCAAGGCGATTCAAATTCAGCCCTTCAGCTGGTATAACTAAGGTATTTCATGGTTGATTCTCAGCTGTGAGAGAACCTACCTACCTTGAGGTAGGTAGGTACCTACTAATTGTTACACGGACACACAGCAGTAGTCGAACAACAGGGCTCATCCATCCGTACCTCGACTTGACGCTCCGTCCAACATGATGCATCTTTATCTTTAGAAATGTTGCGAGGTGCCATCTTGATCAACACGCATTGCGCAGCAAGTCAAACGGGCAGTCTTGGAAGTGCGCTGTATTCCTCTTCCAAAGTCGTCTGGAAGTGTACGTCGATGCGTGCCTACCTACCTGGGTAAGGTGTATTCAATCACTCTTAGCAGCGAGGGGTCCGGTCCTTGTAGTAGGCCGTTTCGGCTGATGTGATGGTCGAGGTTGAAGTTGTCGGACTTCGGACGCTGCACCTTCCGGTCCCCTTCTTTTGTTTGTCTCCCTCCTCCCGTCTCCTCCTCTCCAAATTCGCAAACCCATCAGCAAGACGAGGCAAACAGACAGCTACCGAGAACGGAAGTAAAAAAGGGCCTTGAAATCAAATGTTTGGGGAGGCGCCCGCCCCGTCTGGTGCGACTGCGGCCAGCAGGACGGGAATTTCTCACCTCTGGTCCAGGTCCCTGAATGAGAAACGATTTCTAGGGGCTCAGGGGTATCTTACCTAATACACAGGTACGTACTGCGAAAAGTACTTAAGGTAGGTACCTCCCTCCCTACCTTAGCGAACCATGTCGATTCCGAATGGCTGATTAGTCGCCGCAACCCCGTAAAAAGTCGTGGTATGGGTGGGCACCTTAGCGCTCTGCATGGAGCTTTCTCGTTGGTCGATCCAGTCACCTCACAGTGTGGCTTGGGCCTTGGCTGTGGAGAAGGAAGGCAGAGATGAACACCCGACTTGCCGACCTCACACTGGAGGGTGAACACAGCCCAGATGCTGACACTTTCTGACTTTGCCAAGCTGCTCGTCAGCTTCACTTTGACATCGACCTGCAACACAAATTCCCAATCCATTCTCTATGCTCCTGTGTGAACCAAGGCCTGTTTAATTGCGCAATTACACCACATAGCAGATTCTGCAACATACGGATACCGTCGCCGTCGTCTTTGCTCAACCAGGTGCCTTAGTCAACCCTACGATTCTTGCTCACCAGCCTTTCTGGACCACAGCCGGGTCTGATTCCGCTTCGACTTCCCTACAAATACAGATACCTTGCCTTGCGGCTTGCCCTGGCTTCTCGACCTCTTGCCCCCTGACCCGTGGTGCCGTGTGTTGGTCGGTAACCCGGCACTGAATAGCCTTGCCAATGTCGCAAACGCGTGGCCTGGATCAATCGCGAGTCGCCCAGTACGCGCCAGCACCAGCATTCACGCATCTCCACGGCCCGAGGTAGCCCGACCAGACTCTTATCCATATCTAGGTGTCTGTGGGTAAGGTACGGACACAGAGTCCAGAGTATTGACGGCGAGCAGGCCCTCGTCTGATGACGGACCGTTGAGATCGTGGCGCCTGTCATCACAACGACGGGACCTACGTACATGCCCGCTTCGACCTCTCTCAGACCCTTCCACTCGGGTTCCAAAATAACTGGCCGCGCCGTTCTGGTGGTGAGTGCCAACAAAACTGGTCATTCACTTTGGAACCCGATTGCCTTCCTGTGCTGCCATTCCTGCCAAGTTCTAACTTCAGGTGAAAACACCCGAGCTCTTGGCACTGACGTCTATTCGTACAAAACTGCTAACGAGGCGGATACGGATACGCTGTTCATCTCGATTTCGCTGTGGTAGAGGTAGTCGGCTACTTCACCTACGTAGTACTCAGCATTCGTACGCTGGTAGGCAGTGCACAACCAGAGACATGCAGCAACGAGACTGACACCATCGAGTCTAGTAGGTGCGCGTTGCGCGCGCACCTCCCGGCACTCTCGGCCACCGTCGCCATGGAGGGCGCGCAATTGTCCCGTTTCGCACCTTGCTCCACTTGATCGCCATGACAGGGCCATCTGTACTGAAAGCCACCGCATCTTGTCCTTCGTCCCGAAAATCCACGTTGCGCCGTCGCGAGCTGCGATGCGCGCGATGAGCGCAGAGGGTGTGAAAGGCTGTGGCGCCGCAATCACCCCGAATCTCCCAGCCTCTTCCTTCTCTTCCTCTTGCTCTTCATCAACCTTGAACTTGCGTGTACGGATGGATGGGATGGATTATGTTGTACGTACTGCGTCCTCTCATTCCATCGGCTTGACCTTTCTTCGTCCAGCAAACGCCAGCAACACCGTCCGTAGTCTTTCCCATTCCCAGCATGATGGGTGTTGCAGATGACGATAGCTAACACCCGTCCCCCGAAAAGGGTGGCCCCTGGAGCCGGGAATCGGCAGCTCCCAACTTCCCGATGCTTTACTGTTATAATTACTGTGTTGGGGGAATTCTCCGATCCGCGCCGACTTACCTTCAACATTGTGTAGCCTAATAAATGCCAATAACGCCCGGTGGCAAAGCTCAACACAATTGACTCAGGTTCATTCAGTAGGCGACTTCAGCCTCGTAACCAGCGCCTTCCCGATTCAACGTCGTCTACTGCTGTCGGATAACCCCGTAGCTCCCGCTCTCAAGCTGCTGAACCTGCCGGTCGTTGCGGCCCCACTCCCGGCGAGTGCCCCGGCACCCCGGGTAGCCTTGGGCTCACGGAGCCCGTCATCTTGTTGTGAAATCTTCTCCCCCTTCCACGACGAATCCCGGGTGGTCGTCTTTTTCGAAGTGCCCTATTTTAGACGAAATAAAATGCGCTTTGAGAACACCACACAGCCTCGAGGCCTTGATGTCAGGGCCTCTGGCTTTTGTGCCGTGGAGCCGAATTGGTCGCTGAATGGCTTCCGCTTCGACATTGCGAAGAAGCCACCGGAAGCCAGGACAAAACACAAAGTTTTTATTGTTTCGTTGATCTTTACCCGGGATCTCAGTCTCGTGTTATTGCCCTTCTTACGGCGTTGTACATCGAAGCTGGCTTTTATTCACCGATGCCGATGCCGCTGGTATCCTCCGACTCCGCATCATTTCCCACGGTTGTGATGTTTGACCTCAGTTTGAATCACGACTGCGGTCACTACTTGATTCCCGTCAATTCAGATCTTTTTCTTCGAGATGGACGCATCCTCCCAATTATCTAGCTGCCATCGTGCTATAAACAAGAACATGGTAGCTTCGTTTCAAGATAACTTGGACCTCTACCCACGGCCCTGGTGGTGAGCATCAGCTAGGTTATCGTCTCTATCTTCGCAACGACACTCATTTTTACCGAAGCGCACACCGCCGCCGTCAGCCCCCAGGCCATCCTTATTTGCTCCTTAGCTCCAAGTTCTGGCGACGGCGTCGGTGGCCTTTGCAGCAGTGCAAGCCTTCCATAACTCTGGAGGCGCCTCATCCGTAATACGATGTGATGGTGGTGTACTAAGCTTCATTCTAAGCTTGATCTAGCACCTCACTGACTCTCAAACGTGAACCCCTTTGGGCCGCCATGACCGAAAATGATACATTCCGGTCCGCCTCCGATAGTCCTCTGGCTCACCAGTTGTCGATCCGCATCTCCACGATCCATATAAACTGGCTCCCGCCGCCGCATTTCTTGGCTCAGATTGATGGGCATCCCAGATCGCGGCTTTTACTCACTAATTACCACCTACAAAACTCTTGTTCTTCGGACTGTATTAGCTGGATATGTCTTCCAAGCTCGAGCTCCTCGTGCTAGCCCTGGCTCTGCCCCTCGGGGCCTTGGCTTCGCCCTCCTTCATCCTCCGCAGAGCCCCCTCGCCTGACAACACTTGCGGAACTACCGGTAACGGGGGGAACCCTAATGCATACTCATGCCCTACCGATCTGCCGTGCTGCTCCGTCAATGGATGGTGTGGAAGCACCGACGACTACTGTCTGACGTCCAACGGATGTCAGAGCCAGTTCGGCAATTGTACTCAAAACGGTGGTCCTGCCACTGGAAGTGACGGTGGTGACGGCGATTCCGGCAATACTCAGTGCGGGCCAAACAACGGAAACGCGTCTTGCGCTGCGAATGAGTGTTGCTCTGCTTCCGGGTTAGTGAGCTTCCGTATAACCTCTATCAGCGAAGCATGTCTAGTTAACCTCTCAACAGGTTCTGTGGGACCGGTCCTGGTAAGATTATGCTCTCGTCGCACAACAGGCCCTCTAACCTGAGATACCAGATTACTGCAGAGCTCCGGATTGTTTGTTCCAATTCGGACCCGCTTGTGATGCTAACCAGAAGCCGTCGGGACAGAACACGTCGAGCATTGCTCGGCCGCAGCTTGGCGATGTTGCTTACGGCGGCCCAGGTGTTTATAGCTGTATCAACCCAGGAGATGTGGCCTTGACGTTTGACGATGGCCCCGACAAGTACACGAATGACCTGCTGGACCTCCTGAAGAAGTACAATGCTTCGGCTACCTTTATGGTTACGGGTAACAATAACGCCAAGGGTGAGATCGATAACCCGACTCTGCCGTGGGTAAACATCATCAAGTGAGCAGCCCCAAACTTCATCGCCTCTGGCTGCAAGCTAATATCGCATGCAAGGCGCATGTTTACCGAGGGACATCAGATTGCCAGTCACACCTGGTCTCATGCAGATCTGGTATGTTCCTCACGCAGTGTGTCCCGGATACACACAATCTCCCGCCCTCATAATGATCACTATGAGATGACAATACTGACATACAATGCCCTACTAGTGCCAGATCACCTCAGCTCAGCGCAGAGATGAGATGTACAAGCTTGAAATGGTTTGTTTACTTTTCCTTCCAAAAGTGAAAAGTGTTGTTTCACGACCTGCAATCTAATTCAACGATTCACAGGCTCTACGCAACATTATCGGCGTCTTCCCTACTTACATGAGGTAAATCTTTCGACCTAGGATGAAATGCCTTTTCGCAATGTCAGGCTAAGACTCGCCTCTTTAGACCCCCCTTTTCCTCCTGTACCGCCGAGTGTGGCTGCGAGGATGACATGGCCGCGTTGGGGTACTCTGTCATCTACTTCGACCTCGACACCCAGGACTACCTTCACGACGACCCTGCCTTGATCCAACAGTCTAAAGACATCGTCGACCAGTCAATCGCTGAAAAGCCGGCGCCCACCGACAACTTCCTGGTCATCGGCCATGACATTCACCAGCAGACGGTATACAATCTCACCGAGTACATGCTGCAGAAATTCCAGGGCAAGAAGATGGTTACCTTGGGGGATTGTCTCGGAGATCCCAGAAAGAACTGGTACCGCGCTGATACTCGCACCACGTTGGGTGCTTGAGTGGTAGATGCTGTTGAATCTGGATGGAGCTGTGTTTGTGTTTTCATTTGCATTTGCGTGGATATGTACATGTATGAGAGAACTACGATGATGTATATAAATAATGAGGACGGTTCGCCTATGATGCACAACAGAAATCCTTGCTTGAACTCGCATTGCTTGCCTACAGTGTCACACTTTGGTCGCTCATTCGTGGCATCCCGTCGTGCGTCTGTCCCAACGTCTGTCCCAACGTCTGTGCCCGCAATCGCTCCTGCTCCTCGTGCTTACAAGACCCTACGTGTTCTGCATATATCGGGTTCAAAAGCGAGTGAATAGGACGAGACCCTGCATACATGACGAGGGAGACCGGGATGCTAGGGCCATGCGTGACGTGCCGTTGCCCGGCTCCGGCTCCGGGAGGGTCCAGAACCAAAACAATCGCGGCATACTACAAGCGTGAGCAACAAAACATTGTAGACGCGTAGAGACTGACGTCCTATACCGGTACCGGTACCGGTCGCATAGGGACAACAAAGCTCATACCTAGAAGCAAAAGAGTCTCATCCAAGCCCTTGAGCGATCCAACGCTTGAACAACAAAAACGCAATGCATTGTATTTACCCTTCCCTGAACCAAGCATTCTCCGAACAGATGTATGTACAATTTTTTGCGCGATGGCCGTCGCCCACCACCCCCAACTTCCGTATGTTACTCCCCATCCCGGAGCCCCAGTACTCCCAGGTCCATCTCCCAGAGCGCCCCCGAAGAGAGATACCCCGAGACGGGAGGACGCTGTGCCGACGGTGCCTGAATGCGACACTAAAGGAATCTCTGCCTTGCCAGCCCAGTGGGAAGACAGAGTCAACGAACTCCAGCCAAACCGTCCGCTTTCGTGATATCCTCGACCGCTGACTCCATGCGCCATTCGTGAGACAAGAATACGAAGCCCCCATGCACTGGAAAAATGTATAACCGACAACAAATAGCAGCAAAAAAACAGCTGCTAGTATCTGACAATGGAGCCTCAACATTGCGACCCAGACAAAACAAGTAATAAAGACCAACCCATCCTCCCACAAACCCGCGTGGGGTTTTGTTTCCGAGGTGTTGGCCCTGAAGAAGCGCGACGAGATGATGCGGATTGTCGCACAATTGTGGTGCGGTTCGTCGATCTATGCATTCGTAAGAGTGGCCGTAAACGCTGATGCTCATCCAACCGCCCTGATCCAGGGTATCCTGTAATACCAGAGCCTGCTCCAAGACACGAAACTGGCGTGTCACTAGTAGTTGTCGTCTTCAGGGTAGTCCTCATCTCTGGCGGAAATCTGGTCCAAGGAGAGATGAGGATCGACTATGCCAAAGTGAGGAGCGCTCTTCTTAGCCCATTGACGCGTGAGGATCGAAGCTGCGACCTGTCAGTTTGGAAAGAAAAGTGAGAGAGTCAAGCCTGCTCACCCTTGAGAAATTTTTTGCTGGCGTATTTCTTGAAGAAGGCTTCGTGGACAACTGGGCGAGCCAGGTAATCAACCATGAGGCGGACAACGGGTTCAATTTCCTCCTCGTTGTAGCCGGCATAGAACGCAATGGTGTCATCCTATCCAATGTCAGTCAGAGACCAGTCAGGACATAAGGAGTACACCGACGTACCCAATCACCGCGGTCGAGAATGAGGCGGGCTAGGTACATAGCACCGGCCGCAACGTGACTGGGGCGGTAAGCCATGAATCGATGATCCAGAAGGCTGATCTCCATAAGATACTTCCCAATGGTACGGCACTGGATGTCGTAGTTATCAGCCTTGCTGATGCGACGAAGGAAGTTCATGGGGTTGGGGTAGCTGAGATCGTAGTTCAGGGTACCAAGAACAAAGCGCTCAGCACTTAGAATCTCAGCCTCGCTGAAACCATCGTCGGCAACATGGCGAAAGTTGGCGACGTGAGGCGACAAGACCTCCTCGTACTTGGAGGCAATGAACATGGCTGTGATGCCGACAAGCTGCAGACGGTCGAGCTGAACGACCTTCTCGGAAAGGAATCGATCAATGATGTTGATAGCCAGGAAGAGAGTCTCGGGGAGGAGGTGGAAACGAGTGTGAACCTCAATCAACCAGTCGACAAGAATTCCACGCGTCTTCCACTCCAAATCGTCTTGATGCTCCATGTAGTTGGGGTTGGGAATGGAGCTACACTCCAGGTCACGAAGGTATTCGAAGATTTCGTTGGCATACTCGGCTACCATCAAGGGATCGTCCAAATCTTCCTCGTCGAGGTTCTTGACACCTGGAGGGTACCCGGGCTCGGCGGGCGTCGTGTCGACAGAATCCTTAACAGGAACATCGGCAGGCTCAGGCTTCTTCTCGACAGGCTCCTTTCTGGCTTTCGGTTTCTCTTTCTCGGACTGAGTGGAGTGGATTCTCTTGCGCCGGGGCTCGCCATCGTCAGTCTCAACATCACCGGAAGGAACCGGTGCATTCTTGTCTCTCGTGCGCTTGACGACACCGGAACCCGGGGCGCGCTTGGGCTCGTTCTTCTTGTTGGGCTCCTTGGGCTGCAGCGCAGATCTGGTCGACGTGGTTCGGGACTGGTTTTTGGTGACACCGGTAGGTTGGGCAGCCTTCGAAACGAGGCCGACCTTGCCGGCAGCCTTCTTTCCCTCGACGCCGTCGGCCTTGTTGACGTTGCTCACATCGCCGAGAGCATTGCGCTTGCGTGCACCTGCTACCGCGTTGGTGGTGACGGTGGTCTTCTTGGTGACCTTTCCTGCAACGGCCAGCTCATCAACGCTCAACGCGGCTGCCTTGGCACGCGTCATACGCATTGAGCCGCTGTTCTCGTCGTTCTCGTTTGATACGAGGCGTGTTGTACGCGTCGGACGGGGTTGCTACAGGGGATGGTAAGCGAGATGGCAAGACGAATGGGGCCGATCCCAGTGGTAGCCACGAATGTAAATAGGAGATGGGGGGAAGAAACGGACGACGCGGGCAGAACTTACGGGCATCTTGTCAACTGATATCTGAAGATGAGGTATTTGCAATGTAGGAATCTGAAGAGTATGTGGTCAGCATCAGACGCGTCGAAAAGAAACCAACCGCAGCTGAGGTAAGCAGCGGGAAGCGAGGCAGGCCAATGCAAGGGTGAGCGCCACGAAGGGTGAAGTTGAGCTGTTGCTCAGGTAGAAGGCGGAGTTTTGTGGTTGGAGAGAGAGAGAGAGAGAGAGAGAGGAGGAGAGAGAGACAGAGAGAGGGGAATGAAGGTCGAGACATGCGCACCTTGGGAATGATGATGACGGGCGACTCGAACGCGGGCAAGATGTTTGCTCTGGTTCGACGCCAAACACGGCTATTATGGGAAAGAATTAGACGCGTTCGCGAGGCCAATTGCCAGAGGAGCAATGATGGAAGATGTCGTCGGCAGGTGTCGGTAGGGTATCTCGAGGGTAGGAGAGGAATTAAGGATCCGGACTTGGGGGAAAAGAGGTTGTTTATGTGGGAAGAGGTGGAAAGACGATGTGATGTGTGTGTTTTTGCAGAGGCAGTGGGAACAGAGGACGTGATGTGGTATGTAGTGGGTATTGAGAACGGGGGTGGGGTACGTACCTTTTTGGATCGCGGCTCGCGGTGGCCCTGGTCTGGTCTGGTTCTGCTGCCCTGTCTGCAAGTGCCCTGGTGTCTGTTTCTGGTCACCACAGTAGCCGGCGTAAGGTAGCTAGGCGGTTGGCGGAGGCGCGAAGACGGACAGGGAGTGGCTTCTTGACTCTCGGTTAAGTCGCGTGTCTTTGTCGTGACAGATGACGGAGGTAGTATCCGTAGTCGCGACGGCGTTCGGAGACGTCTTTTGCGAGTAAGTTTATGTTTTCTCGTGCACACACAGAGAGGAAAAGAATCCCGTCTTTTTTGTGCGAGTGGAAGAGGCGGGAAAGAAATAGCAGCTTGGATAGAAGCTGGAAGCTACCTACCTTGGGTAGTGAATCAGGCAGTTGACCGGATGAAGCTGTGAACTGGCGACTGGTTGGTGGTGACGCAGCGCGTGGATATCTGAGAGTGATGGAGGCTGGGACTTGTAGGTACAAATCGACGACCAAGGCGTTCTGTTGCAAAGGATGAGATGAGATGTTGGACTTGACGCGTGAATTGCTTCAACGGTGGCACTATGTATGTGTATGTGTGGATTTGGTGAGAGTGAGGATGAAAGATTGAGATGGAGAAAGGCCCTTGGATGGAGTTGGACAACACAAGGCCAATAAGGTCAAGGTACAATAGAGAGATTGACTGGAGGGTGGTGATTTCTCGCTTGCTTAGGGTCAAGTCAAGTCAAGTCCAAGTCAACATGAAAGTCCTCAAAGGTAATGTCGTGTCAGTGTCGTTGGTTGAAGATACCATCGATAGAGATGGTCGTGGCTTATGAGGAATTGGCAAAGACCGCGATCGAGGTGCCAAGCGAGCAGGTACGCGATTGCAGTGTTGCGCCTCGGGCTGCACGCGAAAAGCCTTGGGCCAGATGGGTGGGTTGCAGCAGAAAAGATGGACAGGAAATGGGGCCTTACCCCAGTCACAATAGCAATCAACACTAGCAACCGCGGGGCAACCACTTCACTATTGGCTGCCTTCTCAACTACACGCTAGTCACGCCTTCCACGCTCGTGGTCGTGTCGAGGTTAGCAAACTTATGGACCTCCAGCTTACCTAAGGCGACAGCACTCAGAGGCTCAACTTTCAAGGCCCCACTGGGCTAGCGGGATCCGACCTGGACCTGATCGGGAACACTGAGGTGAAGGTCGGTACACAAGATGCCTACCTTACATAATATTCTGCACCAGCCACCCGTGGACGGCAATCTACCTAGCCCGGTAAGGTACCTTAGGTTAGGTCGGGTAGGTACCTAGGTACCTATGGAACCTAAGCCCCATCCCCGCCGCTTCGACTGTGGCTACAGCTGCTCGCCCGGCGCCGGCAGAATAATTATTTCCAAATCTCGAAATCTGCACTACACCCGACCTCAGCCAACCAATCTTCGCCGACCCGGAATCAAAGCCATCCCCGCCCACGATACGCCACAGGGACGATTCTCGAGGACCGCGAGGGGATTCGGCCTCTTCTTGGGTGTCATAGAGCTCGGTTGACGACTTTCCAGTTCGTTGCATACCCACCACCCTACTACAAGCCATGTCGCACTGATTGGCCTCTCCTGAATACCAACAACGATTTCGAGCATCAGAGAGAGATATAGAGAGATAAAGAGATAGAGAGGGGGAAGGAGAGATCACGTATCGAAACCGCACACAATCGCCAAAATGCTGGCTTCGAAAATGCTGCTGCCAGCTCAAAGGAGCTGCGCAGGCCTGGTAGGCTCTCCAGCCATCCGCCTTCTTCTCACCAGACAGTATGCCACCGCGAGAAAATCCGCCGAGAAGCCTTCCTCCAAGACGTCTGTGTTGCTAGCCAGTCCATTTGCCGGCTCTCAGTCTTCCGAAAAGTCTCAAAAGGACACCGCCATCATGCGCACCTACAAGCCACGGACACCGGGCGTGCGACACTTGAAGCGCCCCATCAACGACCACCTGTGGAAGGGTCGCGCCTTTATGCCTCTGACCTTCCCCAAAAAGGGCCATGGCAAGGGCGGCCGCAACTCATCCGGAAAGATCACCGTCAGACACCGTGGAGGTGGTGCCAAGAGGAGGATACGCATCGTCGACTTTCATCGACGGCTGCCCGGTCCACATCTTGTCGACCGCATAGAACACGATCCCGGCCGCAGCGCTCACATTGCCCTGCTCACGAATGAGTCATCGGGTCGCAAGAGCTACATTGTGGCCGCCGAGGGCATGCGCGCTGGCGACATTGTTCACAGCTACCGTTCAGGTATACCCGCAGATCTCCTCGCCGCCATGGGCGGTGTGATTGATCCTGGTATTCTGGCTGCCAAGACTGCGTACAGAGGCAACTGCTTGCCCATGCACATGATTCCTATCGGAACCGTTGTCTTCAATGTTGGCTCGACGGCCAGGGGCGGCGCCGTCTTCTGCCGGAGCGCTGGCACTTATGCCATTGTCGTGTCCAAGGAGGAAGAGACCAGGGACGACGGAACTAAGGTCATGACGGGCAAGTATGTTAACGTCCGTCTTCAGAGCGGCGAGATCCGCAGAGTCAGCAAGGACGCCTGCGCCACTATTGGAGTTGCCAGCAACCCTCATCATCAGTACAGGCAGTTGGGCAAGGCTGGACGAAGCCGCTGGCTGAACATTCGTCCGACAGTTCGTGGTGTTGCCATGAACTCTGGTATGTCATATCTTCCCATCTCTTACAAAGGCTATTCATCTACGTTTCTAACCGTTATTGCGTCCAAGTTGATCATCCCCACGGTGGTGGTCGTGGAAAGTCCAAGGGTAACCGTCACCCGACCAGTCCTTGGGGCACTCCGGTAAGCAATTCCACGGCAGACGTCTTAATTATCCAAAACTTTGCTAACCACGCTGCATATAGGCCAAGGGAGGTTACAAGACCCGTCGTAAACACAACTTCAACAAGTGGGTTGTCGAGGCCAGAGTACGAAATATGGGCAAGAGGAGAGACAAGAGCCAGGCATAAACAACCATCACACCTCCATGCGTAGGCTGAGAAACGCCAACCATCGAGCTTGCGAAGACAACGCTTGATGCTCTCGTTGTAAATGTAAGCTATAGTATTTGTATCATAGAGCTGTACGCGCCGAGCTGCCGATCCCTAGCGCTCGTCAAGATACTGCCACTACGTCGTACCATTATCATGTTCCCACAGCCATACCATCCGCCTACTCCAGGCCGTTTGATGCGGCCAAGGACCAACGTGCCCCTACTAGGCCTTGGCTTCAGGTCTGTTTTCGGGGGGTTCGGCTGCCTCGGTCCGTTACTCCTCTCGGCCGGTTCCATCTCCGTCGTCTCCGCTCGCGTTTTCTGCATCGCGCTTGCGCTGTTTCCACGCAGCTAGTCCACCGCTGTAGGAGTCTTTGTACGCCTTTTTGGCGGCTGCGAGCTCCTGTTTGGCCCTTCTCTGCGCCTCCTGGAATTCTCGTTTCTCATTCTTTGCGTCTTGTACTACCTTGGTGCGCCCTTCCGTCATGGCAACTAGGCGATCCCAAGTCGGAGGCGGCGACAACATGTTTCCACCGACCAAGAACCAGAATTGCCTTGGAACCGGGTCATGCCCGAGAGTGGCATTCTTGGACATTTTTCTTTCTCTTCTGGGTGCCCGTGGGGGGTCGGGGGTTGAGATGTCAAGCAGTCGAGGCAGTTTCGAGTCGATCCTAAGCCGACGGGGTGGTTTCTGAGTCAGGTGGTCTCATGCGCTGGCTGCGATTAGCGCTATCTCCGTGGCTGTTTAATTATCTTCACTTGCATGGCGAACAAGCTCGATTGCCGGGTAATCTGGTCTTTGCGGGAGAACATTTGAATATGTAGTAAGTAATGCACCACCCAAACAACCATCTAGACCTCAGTCACTACATAGCTATCGGTGATTCAGGTCTTGTCGCCATTTGATCTGACGTTTGACGTTGGAGCGTAGGATTGTCGAACTGGGTGAATTACAAACAAATGTCCGTCGTCAGACGATAAACGCCAGATGCGACATATCGTCACCAATAAAACCAGTCACCAAGCCACAGGGGTCTAGTCTTGTGGGCAACGTTTCAAATGTTAGGAATTGGAGAAAAGAGAAAGAAAGTAGAAATCCTCGCATAGCTTTTGAAGCCGTGTTCTGTTTCGGTCGCACTATGGCACATTACAACAGCGGCGATGACCATGTCATTGGCATACAGGTCCGCATGCATGCCGGGCGCCATCTATAGGCCTGCTTTCCGGGGGACCTTGTAAAAGAAAGAAAAAGAAAGAAAAGGGAAAACCCCCGATAGACCCTTCCGTTGGGATGTGCTTTCCTCATCCCACAAGTAGTGAACCATAAACTCCTAATGCGCCTTTTGTACTGTGTGTGGCCAAGCATTCCGTCCAGCCATCGTCTAGCTCATCCACATCCCCATTCCCATTCCCATAAGTTCAGAGACTCGTAAAGATGATGCGGTGTCGTTTGCCGGTTCTCCTCCATTCGTGGTACGGCGTTGGCGTCGCGGGCGCCTACAGGGAGCCCATGCGCTCCTCAACGCTTCCCCAGTACACGACTGGGCGAGGCTCAAGGATGCTGAGTTCACTGCCAAAACTTTTACGCTCCTCTTCGAGATCGACCATCGATGGCTGCCGAAAAACGATGCTATTGATGGTGCTGACTGGGGACGATGAGGTGGTGGCGTATGAACCCCTGTCGCTACTTGCACGGGACGAGGCGGAGGAGGAGCGACGAAATGAGGTGCGCAACTGACTGGGGGAGAAGCGAGCGGTGATAGATTGGAAGCGGGAAGAGTGCATTTTGGGCAGACCGTTGGTGATGTTCTATTCGTAATGACTGCGCTTGTGGATGCGGATCGCTGCTCGTGCAGATTTCGTGGGAGGGAGTGCAAGAATGTACGGTGGTTTCGTTCGGCGATAAAGGGCCTGGACGTTTGCTTGTGGTGCGGTTTGAAGGAGAGGCGCAGCCTGGGTTGGAAAATGGTTGTCGAACGAGTGACGAGAAGGTAATGTGGTCAAAGGTAGGACAGCTGGTTCAACCACGAAAGACGCATGGAATGAAGAGAAGTCAACCACCAGGGAGAGTCGAGACCAAGTATGAAACCGGGTTGGGGTAGGTGAGCAGAGAGAGAGGATCCGGTGATGGTAACAGATGCGGAGGCGGATGAGGATGTATTATATCGAGTGTGGTTGGAGGGAGAGTGAGAATGGAATAGTGGCAGTTGCACGGCAATGATGAGCAAATAATAGCCCCCTGGGATGGAATCAATCGCAGACGAAGCAAAGTGAGGTAGGAATGAAAGAAACAGGGGTAGGGAGGTGGGAGGAGCTTAGTACGGATACGCATGTACTTTAGGTAGTGTATCGTAAGGCACCGCGTGGAGAAGCGGGTTCCGTCAGGGGGATGACGCAGGCAGGATCAATGCGAGAGGGAGAGGGCCTCTGGACTCTGCCTCTTTTGGTAGGTAACCACAATGCGGCTTACGGGGATCTTTTCGGGGAGATGGTCTGACAGGGACACCGATACCATGAAGCAGATGGCGACGCAGGAAGGGTATTGTTCAGACGACGCAGAGAAGTATGACGGTGCAGATACGAAATACAAAGCCAGCAGACTCTGGAAGCCGTAGAATAAGAGTACTGCAGTGCCTACGTTCTTATACGAGACGAGAGACTACCCCAACAACAGATGCTTTTCTTCACAGCTCGTGCTCCTTACCTACAGAGGGTACCCGGCCTACCTGTCGTGTACAAATGAAGATGTGAAAGCTGGCGGTGAAGTTCGGGTTGGCCGCCGTGGCCGTAGTGGATCAACGCAGTGATATGTTTATATCCGGACATTACCTTGAACTGTACACTGATAAATCGAGGCAACATGGCCATCCAAGACCACCTCACCGATTGAGTATTCGTAGAGTCAGACTGAATACCTACGTCGGGACCCAAGAGCAAGAGCGGGAGCAAGAGCAAGAGCAAGAGGCATCCAGGATCCAGGAGTCGGTGCAGCGCAGTCTGAGGTCTGTAGCAGCCTCAAGCTCCCACTGGCTGCATTGTATGATCGACGTTGGGGTTGCGCTCGCGCCAGGACAGGGGCTTTAAAACACGCTCTGCCGTCCAGGGACGGGTGGTCAGCTACGGTCTACTCTGTACACGACCCACCCATCAGGTATGTACATATCCGTAACGTCAAGTACGATAAATACCGCGACCTTACCTAAATAGGAACCTTACGGATAGATAGGTACGGATAGGTACTTGTATTCAAGGTACGGTACCGGGTGCCAAGATCCATGGATCGTCTTGGTCTTGGCTGACCACTGCCAAAACTCAGTTAACGCACAGTGAGTTCCCGCTAACAGCGCAATCGCGAGGACCTTATCTCAATTCGCCCCTGTAAGGTAAGCTGAGTCCTTCCGATAGCAGGATAGACTTCTCACTGACAGGAAATCAGGGGCCAACACTAAGTCTCAATACCCAACTCCCGCTTCTAGATCCCAGGTCTCGACACTATCCGCAGACCCTGGCACGACAAGGTAAGCGATCCAGACAAAGAACGCACGGCTGTTTCAAGGGCATCCGCCAGCGAAATTGCCGATGTCATGCTCGAAGGCTGACGGCGGCGACGGCGACGGCGACGGCGACGGTGACGGATGGCAACGACGACGACGACGACGACGACGACGACTGTGCCACACCGCGCCTGGCCCTTAGCTAGCGCTGCTAAAGGCACTTGCGACCCTACCTTACCTATACACGAAAGTCACCACAGTCCCAGTAGCAGACTGGACCCGGCGCATGAACAACCACTGCGGACCCCGCGTCGCATTTTAACGCACTGCCGCGAAGCCGACGATGCGTTCGTGCCGTTTGTTGGCGTCTTGCTGACGTGATGTGGGAATCGAAGACTTCTGGAACCTCTTCGCCGCTCGTCGTTCCCCGGGACCGGGGACCGGCCGGGAGCTGTCCGTTGCCAAAAATACCAAATGCATCAACTTTTGTTTTCTATGGGAGACAGTGATGTATTATCTACACAATTTGGCCATAAAGGCTCAAATGAAGTGGATATTGCCGAGGACCGAAAAGAAAAGGTATTGCCGAGTCAACTGAGAATAGAGCGGCCACGGCAACTTGCCATCATCACCATTTCCGTGGTAGCGTATCCGTCTTGCCCCTTTCAGTACCTTGGAAACACGCTCGCTCGCTCGCTTGCACCCTCCCTGGCCTTATCTTCACTTCAGGGCTGCGTAGTCACAAACATCGTTACATACATCAAACCACGAACTGGAGTCCCCGGGCTGTTCCCTCTCGTGATCAACCCCCGCTGTCGCACCTTATGGCTAATGGACCATCCGCCGTTAAAACAAGGTGTACTGTAGGTGTGTGACCTGCTCCTGAGGGGTCCTCTCGTCGGTCCGGTCGACAGACAGGACAGAATACCGTCAAGAAGCAGGGGCTCGAGGTCAGACAGAGACGGCCGCCCCTCCATTTTCTCCTTGCCCTCGCCCAAACCTCCTTGCCCAGGGCCTTCTCTGAGTCTGAAGCCTCGCCTTAGTCTCCTCTTCCCGGCCACATGTATGTAGAATGGGATCGGTAGGTGTAGCCTCAACCCATCATACTTCTCCCGGCCAAAAGACCCTGGTCGGAGAATACAAGGAGGGGCACCTTGAAACAAATGTGAGCATGAAACGAGGAAAAGCCGAGCAACGACGAGACACGACAAGATACGACCAGGCCAGACTAGACCAGACGAGACGCAACATCACAATTCGGAGAGTCGCTTACCATTGGTTTGGACTTCTCCTATTCCCCGACTCCCTCGGAAAATCGTGAACCCCGAGGGCTCTCGAGAGACTGTATTCTCATCTCATCTCATCTCATCTCATCTCTCCGGACTTATCGTCTTCTCCCGTCACTTTCCTGGACGAAGACGTATTATAGGTCGGCGCCAGGAAAAGTAGGCAGCCTCAAACGTACGGATGGCCTGGTTACTAGGGAGTTCTTCTTTTCAGAAGATTCTAGTCCAGGTCATTACGGGACGCAGCACATGCGATCTCCTCATCCTCATTCTCCATCAACCACACCCGCCGGGAATTGCCGGCGTTGGCTGGCTGTCGGCGGTTACCCGGAATCCGTCCGGGTAAAGGCCAGGCGAGTTTCTAAATTCGGGATTTTTCTCGATGTGAGCACTAGATCGATCATTTGTCGAAAGTACTGCTTGCAGGAAAAGAAGGCAAAAAAACCTCAGTCAGATTCTTTGCCCGAGCGAACGAAGCGAGATAATCCCACTATACCATTCAATGGTAGTTCTCAGATACTTAGGTTTTGCGCAAAATCTTTTCAACCAAGACACCTGCCAAGAAAATGTCGATAATCAAGACGATCGACAAAGCGCATTATGACCTCGGTGTCATCGAGGCATCTCGCGACAGAATACAAGAATGCCAGCATGGGGATCTCCTCCCACCCCGGCTTCTCTTGCCTCGTCCCCGTCTTGAGCCCTGAGCTTTGACGATACCGGATTACCGACAACAGTGTAGAGTTTCATGTTTTGTTCAGCTTACTCAACCTGTCCTCCCTCGTAGTCATCGGATGAACGAGAAACGACCTGCACAACCTGCGCCTGATCATGATGCCGAAGCAGCAGCTTGTCGGAGGGGCCGCGCGCAGACCTAGACTATTCCAAAACGCAAAAGCAGGGCCCAATCAATAACAGATACGAAAGCTGTCACGGCCCGGCTACTTGATAAGCCCCATGTGCCATTAATCTGACGTTTGTCGGTGTCAGCCCGTAGGGTACAAGTTGCCTGTAGTTATTAATCCTAGTCTACACTGCAGCCTCCCGATTATGTACCGCCCGACATTCGCAACCATGACCTTGACTTCTGGCTGCCGGCTGCCCGTCTATAGCGCAATCATTAGGTTCGTGTCTGCAATGGATCTCCATGATCGTTGTAAAGGATAGATTCTACACCCCCACCCCTTAACGCCGTCGCTCACGAACAAAATCAAGACAACCCAAAAAAAAAAGTTCTCCTCTAACTGCGTCTATCGATTCCAATCGGATTTGCGAACCGACTTTCGTACTGTTGCACTCCGCCGAATACTCTCCAGCCAGATGGAGTCATCCAGCATATTGCTGACTTGGGCAGGGCTGACGGGGCTTTGTACAGGGCTGACGGCACTTCCGCGTCTACTGCTATGGGCCGACGAATGTCCGCCCTCTTGCAGCTCGAAACTGAATGCTGAGTGCGCCGAGTTATCTCCAGGTGTTGACAACCCGGATCTCGGGAAGCTCAGCGGGTGCTGGTAGTCCGAATCGGTAGATGCCACGTCTTGCCCGGGTGTCCAGCTCTTGTGCGAAGATTTGTTGGGATCCTCCACCGTCAACAGAGCGGATCTAGTTTGTCCTGTTCCGGCCACTGGCTTGGATTTATGACGGTGTTCGTCGTCGTCGACAAGGATGTGGGGAATGTCGAGCTGTGGAATGGCCGTCATTCTCGCCGATTTTCTCATGTCAATGTGCTTCTTGAACTTGCGCGTCCAGTACCTGGCGGTCATGGCGTTAGTAACAATTGAAACATCCATGATGCTGGATGGGTAGGTGAGCTTACAGCGTATCAAAGAATCCCAACACGATTCTTCGGCGCACTTCCTCCTCGACACGTTGGAGCCGGGCTCGTCGCCGCAAGAACTCTTCGAGCCTACGTTTCATGTTAATTAAGCTCGCCGCTGCACTTCATCACAGGACACTTACTTCAAGCTCTTGCTGTCATTGATGATGTTGTAGTGAGCCAAAATCATGAGAACCGAAGTAAAGGAGATGCCCTTATCGGGATCCGCAGAGACCATGACTTCCTCGAAGAAAATATTGAAACGACGCCGCCTTTCGCGGACCTTGTTGATGTCGATCTGGGCCAGCCGTCGGTTGAGCCGTTGGATGTCAATTCCCGCACTAAAGTTGCTCGCCGACGCAATGGACATGTGTCTCGCCCCTGAAGCCTCGATGTCATTGCGAACGTCCTCGAGGATCTGCCTGACGGAGTCTTCGGCATCGTAAATGCGCATTTCGAAGACACCAGACAGTTCGCCCAAAAGCCGGGGAAATGCGTCCTTGCTGATAAACCCGGTACCTGCTGGGTCGACACTTCGCCATGCCTCTTTAAAACGCCGAATTTCGTCGCGGTCGACAGCGGCGAGGCCGCTGGATCGTTGGTACACATAACTGAAACTCTCGTAGATGAGAGACACGAACAAGTTGACAAAGATGTACATGCTTAAGATGTTCCAGGCCACGAACAGGAACCTAGCCCAGGGTTTGCTACCGCAGTCGCTGTTGAAGAAGTCCGGGTTGTCAACGCAGAGAGGCGGTTCTATGGTGGCATAGTCCTCCATCACTTGGTTCCAGCCTTCACCGAAACTCATTCGAAAGATGAGAATGAGAGCGTTCGGCACGCTGCGGAAGTTGATATTGCTCTCTTCGTTCTCGCCAAAGCGAGTCAGACTGAACGCTTGCGTGAGAGCAATCGCAAAAACCAGAAAAAAGACAAGCCATGTGGCAAGTAGATTGCCGATGGTTGTCAGACTGGCAGCCGCCGTTTTGAAGAGTTGATCCAAAGCGTCATTGCGGGGGATGAGGAGCAACAGTATAGCAACAAGAAAGAACTTGTGCAACTGCACGTACGTGTCGCTATTCCGGCTGATGATGAGCACCGACGTCGAGACAAATGCGCCGGTGACCACCGCGAGCGAGTATAAGTCCCACGAGCTCCTCCTGAAGCGGGCCCAGCCAAGACCAACAATACGGATGGCGATGTTGGCCATGTACACAAGGGTGAAAGCCAGAAACAAGCCGTCTCTGGCGTCCGTCCACCACGCTGGTTCGCCGTGATATTCGAGAAGAAGAAGTAACAGATGGCATACCAAAACGTAGGTGACAGCTGTGTACCACTTGCCCCTCTTCTCTATTGCACGCTTATGACACCATTTTTTCCATGTCTTCTCAGACTCATCGTATGAGCTTTTTGACGGAGAGATTTGTCTCAGCAACTTTCGCAACTCGAGCCATGAGCGCTGTTCGGCCGTCAAGAACGCAACACCGGTCTGTTCAGTGTAGTTACGCATAAAGACCGAGATGAACAGCGTGAGAACAAAGACGGTGGCAAGCAAGTTGAAGACGACGAAGAACATGGCATTGCCTTGTCTGTTGAGCTCCTGCGGCTGGAAGCCGAGCCCAGTAACAGCTTGGGAGGCGAACGAAACGTCCGTCCAGCCTTCCTGGCTCACGATCTGGAAGAGAACGAACAACGAGGATGCGAAATCGTCAAAGCTGAAGTAGCTATTCGATGGAACGCGTGGAGCAAGCATCGGCCAGTCGTCGTTGAACGGAGTGTGGTTGAACTCGCCGAAACAGTCCGAGATTCGAATGATTGAATCATCGCCATCATTGCAAGACACCATTTGGCCGTTGAACAGGTTTAGTCCATAGATAGCGAAGGGAATTAACAGCGAGATGGACACGAACGCAGCCTGTACAATTTGTGAGCGACAAGAAAACGTGGACGTAATGTTGAGGAATAGTTACTTACACTAAGAATCTTCCATCCGCCTACAATAATGAGTGAATGAAATGTATCCCTGGCGCTGTCGCTCACGTTGAGCAGACGAAGAGCACGCAGAGCCTTGAAGGCTCCGATGGCTCTAGAGACAGCACCGTCATTGGCAAGCAAGGTACCGACGTTGATAAGCAACGTAATAAGCACAATGCCGTCAATGAAGCCCCAGGAGCTGCGGTAGTACGCATTCGGGGTAAAGAAGAAGCCATCCGCGACGACCTTAATGACGGCTTCAATCGAGAACACAACCGCAAACGCCGTGTCTGTCCACACATACCAAAAGGTGATGCTGAACTCAGGATGCTCTGCTTGATACTGCTTCTGATAAAGTGGCGTTGTAACGCATGCAATGACGACCATGGCAACAATGCACGCGTAAATAAAGGCGGAAGACGCATACCACGCGATCTTGTTGGGCTCGACGCCGTCAAAACGCTCAGTTCCGCGACCAGGGCCAACGATCCTCTGACAGAAGCGACGAATAGGGTTCTTGGGTGTGAAAATGAAGAGAGAGTTATTGTAGTTTGGGTGCCGGGCCAGATACTCGCGTTGAGCCTTCCTCCGCGCAGAGGTAGCAGACACAGCTTGTCGCGCCATCTGTCGAGGGTCGAGGGTATCATTGGGGCCGTCAAAACGGATATTGGAGTAGAAGGGGTTCGGATCCTTGCTGCTGAACGTGGACCTGACCCTACCCCACATCGAAGACAGGAAACCGGGCTTCACTTCGCCGCCAACGGCCATTGTCTGAGCCCGCGTAGGTGATTGCTGCTCATCGCCTTGGTGTTCATGTTGGCCCTCCACAGAATCGTCCAAAAACTCGTGAACGACTGCATCCTTAAGGAGCATTTCCATCATTGCCGGACCATAGTCAAGAGGGTCTTTCTTGCGCCTTTGCTTGCCGAAATGGAAGATGTTGGACAGGGTAAGGTTATTGGATGATTTGCCGAGTTCTTTCCTCTGCAAGAATGCCTTCACCTGCTCAAGGCGCTTCTCGTCCTCAGATACGTCAAAGTTCTCTTGAATGACAGCAATGAACATGTTGACGAGAATCAGGAACGACAAGATGAACCAGCCGATGAGGAACATAGCACCAATCCAACCCGTGTTGTGTTCGTTCAGATACGAGGTGACATTATACAGCATCGATGTCCAGTTCTCACTTGAGAGAATCTGATACATACCTAAAAACGAGTTATAGATGGTGAAGAAAGAAACCTCGTTGAGATCACCGGAATCGCTGTGTTTTGGAATCTCGCCTCTGAAGAGCTGGGCCGCAAGAATCGACATAAGGAACGTGATGAGAAAGACGAACAGCATCAGGTTGGCAATACCATTCGAGTTTCCCAGAACCATAACGATAAGCTTCCGGGTCATGGGAACAGCCAAGACGAGACGGTATACTCTCAGGATTTGGAAGACGGTCAGCCAGGCATAAGGCTCCCCCGAGTTGCGTATCGGCGGTATCAGGATGATGCTCGTGATGACGGCGAGACCCAGGTCAACGAGGTTGCGACGACTCTTATGAAAAGTACGCCAACCAGCGGCTATGCGTACAGCTATTTCAAAGTCCAGGAGAATCGTGACTACGACTTCAACCGCATCAATGAATTTGCCGCGGCTGTCGGACATCCTTGAGCTCCGGAAACATTGCGCCAGAAGACCGAAGGCAATGACAGCGATCCACAGGAAGGTGGTTTTGTCGTAAATCTGCTGCAAAGCAGACAAGTTCCTTGGCGGCTCGTCTACTGGTTCCTGCACGACCGGCTCCTCTTCCGTAGTGAAAGCACTCGCCCTGCTCTCCTCACGAATGACCTGGAAAGAAGATGTGATGACCGCAATGAGCAAGTTTACGAGCCACAACATCAGAATCATGATACCGGCGCCGAAAAAGAGAGCTGCGGGTAGATAGTCGGAGTTGGTGGTGTAGTACATGATGTCGGTGAAGGTGTTTGAGCTGATGATGACGAACACCATCTCAACGGACTGGAAGATGTTATCGAAGCTGACGGTGCCGTTGAAGGGATTTTCTTGCTGGAGACAGATGGACCCCCGAGGACATAAAAATCCCTTGCCAGCTTTGCTTCCATTTTTGAAGTCTTTCAAAATGCTGGCATCATCCAATAGGACCCAGGGCATCGTTTCTCCCGTGTCATTGTTGAGGAAACCGCCGCAAAACTGCATGTCGTTGGTGAACGACTTCGTCTTGTTGGTGGGATCTGTAGGGTCGAGCCAGACACACTGGCGGCTCAAACTTGCTTTGAAACTCTGTACGCCAATGATGGCGAACAGGATCCAGAAGAAGGCTATGAGGAAAGCGACGCGCACGAGGAGCGGCGCGGCCTTTTTCAGGCTTCGTAGAATAATCTGGACATATGTAAGCAACGTGCCGAAACCGAGTGAAACTTGCAGACTTACAGCTGTGCCGTTCGTAAGGGCGAGCAATCTCAGGATTCTCAGGCAGCTGATCATGCGGAAGACGAAGAGATGTTTTTGGCTCTCGATCCCCGTGATACTGAGTGCGAAGGATATCCAGAAAGCCACGACGGCCAAAAAATCCAGTCGGTTGAAGGAATGGCGCAAAAACGCCCTGCGGGCAAGTTGGAACCTTTGTTGCTCTTCGACTGTCTGAGGTAGCGTTTGACCTTGCATGATAGTAAAGGATCTCTGGAACGCAGACGGGCCGAGATTGATCTGTCGATTGGCCTTAACAGACTTCTGACGTTGCGGTTGAAAGATGTTTCTATACTGGTCGACGACCGCAGCTCGAACTCCGCGCTGACGATCGATGGTGCTGTACTCCGAGGCATTCAGGATGAACCCGGAAACCAATATGCGCGCCACTAGCTCCAGGGTGAAGATGATGAACAATACCAGCATGGCCCAGTCGACCCAGGTAATGCCCCATCTTTCAGGACGAGGATGAGTGAAGACATCAGGGGCTGATTCTATGGCTAGTAGGACAGCTTGCATGATGATGAGAATGAGAATGAAAGGCTCGGTGAAGGGGTGCACCAGAAGGTCGCAGAGCTTAGTTCGTATCGGATGATCAGGAGGAAAGATGCCCAGTGACTTTCCCTTGAGAGGATTCTTCATGGGAATCCGCGGCGGCATCGGTGGTGGCTCCGCAAAAGCAGGTGCCGCCTCGGGTACCTTTTCGGGTACCTGGGAGAAGTGTGAGTGATATGATGTGTCGGTAAACATTTGGGCGGAGTTGTGTAGTTGCTGACGGCGGTCTGGCGCGGGTGAAGGAGAACGGCTCCGCGAATGACGGTGGTCGACAAGCTCGCCCTCACCGCTGATGTTGACGACACGTTGTGACATGGCTCGCATAATAGAGCCAGCTCTGTACAGGGCGCCGGTCGTAGATGGGGAGCGAGAGCGTCTTTGGTCTCCTCCCGGACTCAATGTGTTCCCGTAACTGCGACGTCCGGCGCCCGCGGCGCCGGGCTCCAAGTCATAACCAAGTGATCTCGCATCTCTGGTCCTTGACGGTGTGTTGTCAATATCCGAGACAGTCTGGAAACTATCCCTTCGCTGAGCATCTCCAACATTGGCGCTTAGGGATCCAGAAATGGGCTGGGCCCTCGAAGTGAGTGGCACCCTGTCCTCGTAAAAGTCATTGTTCGTGCCCTCGTCATAGTACGGAGACGGGCGGTCAAGTGAGTCGAGAGAGGGTGAGTTTAAACGTGGGATTTGGGGCGGCGGCGGCGGCGGCGGGGGTTGTTCGATATCAGGTGGAAGTGCAAACTGTAGCGCCGAGGCATCGATTGGCGATTCGGGACTTCCAGAGCTGGTGGGAGCAGCAACGTAAGGCTGTTCCCAGTAAGTAGACAGACCCAGCCGGTTGGGAGACATTGGCGGCGCTGAGGTTTGCCCTTGACGTCCGCGCTCGTAGCCGGTCTGGGAATCTGCCTGCAGATGCTCCCTACCGGACCCCGAAGTCTCGTCCGGCCTTGAATTCATCTCGAAAGATTGGTCTCGGTTTTGCATTGTAAGCGTGAAGCAACTCCTACGGGAGCTGTTCAGGTTTCGACGATGGGTGATCGGTCGGTCGGTCGGGTTGACGACTTTGGAGAAGTCGTTCCACGAGGGGCGTCGATGTGGTTGTATGTATCTATGTCAATCGAGGAACAGCCAGAGACATGTTCAGGATGATTGTTGGTGTTCGTTGGCGCGCATGTCGAGGTGCAGTGTCGGATCGAGCGCGGAACGAAGAACGGTTTCGGGGCGAATGGTTGAGATGTTCGCAGGGTCGAGACAGCTACGGCTGTCGCCGTCTCGGAGGAAGCTTTGGACGGGTGCGTGTTCAACCCGAGGTGGTTACAATCGAGCGAACGGGAGCCGAAGCGATTTTGTGTAATGCCTCTGGATGATGGTGTTGTTTGGCCGAGGATTATGCAAGGTTCAGTGTCTATAGTGCTGACCACGGCAAGGCAATGTGTCCGCGATTCCGTCAAACTCAGTACGGGGCCGTAATTGGAGGGCTGGTGGGATCAGAGCGATGTTGACAGCTGAACTTTTGGTTGTATTCATGAGGTTGGAAGTCAGAGGCTGAGTATCCATGGCGAGCAAAGCCAGTGTTCAAGGACCCAGACACTGTAAGGAGACCTAGGCGCGTGAAACCGCCCCAGCTGTTTCTATTTTCAGCGCCCAAGGCGGATAGGCGGCATGCAGAGTTCCCACCGGGCCAGGGATGAGTAAAGTATTCTCACAGTGCAGAGGAGAAGAGTGTTTCACTGTACATACCCACCGGGTCTCGAGACTGCCTGGGTAAAGTATCCCCCCTGTCTTGGCTCCGACGCCGTGCCGGGTGCCTTTTCGGGAGGGCTCCCAGTCTCCACCCCTGCCAGGGCCGGCTGGGCTGAGACGATGAGACAGCAACCGGCGGAAGAACGGCACGCCCAAAAACTTCTACATGTTTGTTACCTTGAAAAGTAACCCACAACGGAACGAGTCGGGGCCACACATGTATGGAGAACAATGAAGACATACGGAATCAATTCAATTCAATACCTTACTAACTCTGGAGATGACTATGCTCGCTAGGAAACCAAGCCGGATGCCTAAATCCGACCAAGTAGAGGCGCTACGTAACTGATACGTAGCTCCCTCACATTCAGTGCACTGTGGGGCTTTTCCCTCTCTTTTTCCTTAGTCATTGTTCAAAAATTAGAAGTTTAAGGAAAATTGCATATGTAGAAGACCATATTATTCTAATTGGTAAGATGTCTGAGGTAGTAACTTACTAAGAGTATACCTTAGGAAGAAGAGCGTTAAGTCTTGGGGGAAACTCATTTCCCTCTGCCTTTTGACCATCCCCAGCGTTAGATTATGTAATCTTTGCTTTGGCCGGACCCATATTGGATGCTACATGCGGTACCACGACACGCCCGAACGCGTCCAGTCTGCGCTGCGACTTGCAGGCAAGGTAATCTTACACGCCTGCGCGCTTTGGCAGCTAATTCATTCAAGTGAGGTAACGACACACAGCCTTGCAGACTTGCAGACTTGCAGACTTGCCCTGGCGTCCTCCATCACCGATATCCTATGACGACCCATCTCGAAATTCCACGGCATTATCGACCCTCTCGGACCTTTGTATCCAAGCAGTATTCCCAACTTTTTTGGCTGCCTTTGACCGCTTGCCGCTTTCTCCCTTCCGTCGTCCCTACCGTACTAGGTTAGTCGCCAGAGCTGCCTTTTGCGCCGTCATCATTGTCATCGCTAACGTTCCTTCCAGACTCTCCCGATCGCAGCTCCAACCATCACCGACGACCCGTCTCCATGACGCGACTGCCTGAATATACATCTTGAGGCGGCATTATCTCCATCAAACCCATCATCTATCCACAACACGCCGACTCCGTCAATCATGGTTTCATCACGCAAACGGACCATCCAAGAAACTGATGACCACCTAGAAGAGCCCACACTACTTCATCGCATTCGAAATCAGTGGCAGTTTGCCAACCTATGTCAATGGATTTATCTTTTCGGCAAGGTTGTCAAGATAGACGATAGTCTAGACACCGAGGTACGCCAGTGCCACCTTTCTCGGACTACTAGTCCTACTTCTAACCTACGCTGCCGCAGGACATCGAGACTGAATGCCTCAAACCGAATGCACCCGTGCTCCAAGACATTGGCCTAGCTCTTCTGAAATTCATCTCGTCACATCGAGGCTTGACGTACGTTTCGAGACCCACGTTGGCTTCCGATGCCTAACTAGTGGCAGGCACGAACTATTCGACGAGTATACGAGGCGGCAATACACAGCTAGGGCCCCTGAGAAAAACCCATTCGGTGCAGAAGAGGTCGCTGCGAAGTTCGCCGACTTCGACGTGTCAAAGAAGGTATTCACCGGCGACTTCGGGCCGTCGATCATCGTTGCTGACGCAACTGCAGATCCGGATTCTCCAGCAATTAACACAATGGGTCATGGTTCGCCCCGAGCGTGTCAGAGAGAAGATGGAGGAACAGAAGGACGTTGATCAAGCCACCTGGGTGAGTTTTACACTGGTCGCTTCCCATGCTGTCGGGTCAAACCATTGACATATTTGAACAGCGGATAGAACCCATTGGCTGGGACAGAGACGACCGCACCTACTTTGTTCTCGACGACAACCGTGTGTATCGCCTTACCGATGCTCCACCGAAACCAGTCACCCCCAGAAAGAGGTCCAACAAAGCCAAGTATGGCTCTAGGTCCAACAAAAGACGGCGCGTTTCTGCAGCAAACGTCACCGACAACCTGGATCAATCTGCGAATGACCCCGAAGAATCTACCCCCTCTGCGCCGGAGGAAGACGGCCTTGGTGGCATGAAGTGGGAGTGCCTCGCTGTCACACTGGAAGAGGTACAAGTGCTCATCGCATCATTTCTCAAAACCAAAGACGACAACGAGAAGGTATTACGCGACTCGCTGCAAGAGCACTTGCTACCCATTCTAGAGAAGCAGGAGGAATCGCGGAAACGCAAGGAGCAACAGCGGGAGAAGGAACTGTTGAACCTCGCCAAGATGGCAAATGCCAAGCGGTCGAGCCGAATTGCTGGCAAGGTTGAGCTGCAAAAGCAAGAGGAGAAGGCCAAGTCGGAGGCACAAGTCCTTCACGCCCAACAAGTTGCTGCGCGCAAAGAGGAACAGCAGCGGCTCAGACTCGAGAGAGAGCGTGACTCGAGGCTGCTATCCCGTGAGAATCGCCTCAAGGATCGGGAGGCTCGTCGCTCACAACACGAAAGGGAGCTTTCGCAACTTTCCGAGGATAATCGCAGTACCTCGGGCCGTGCGTCAGAACGGCGACTGCAAGCCGAGATTGAGAAAAACAAGCGTGCTCTCCGGGAGCTTGACGATGAGGATGAGGAGGACGACTGGATCTTCGATTGCATCTGCGGCGTTTATGGTCAAGTTGACGACGGCACGCATAGTATTGCATGCGAGAAATGCAATGTCTGGCAGCACAGCAAATGTGTGGGCATCAGCGAGACGGAGGCTGAGCGGCCAGAATTCCATTTCGTCTGTCAGACGTGCAGGCGACGTGAAGAGGAAGCGGCTGTCAGACCGCGGACGACAATTAAGCTGAAAGTCAATCGCACAGGCGGCTCCTCATCACCGCCGAATAACCACCTTCTGAAAGCATCTAGCTCGGAGACTTTCTCCAGCAAGCTGACGGTCGGGATATCCGTGCTTCCGCGGCCGGCAGAGGAGCCGGTCGATGCGGGCAACACGGAGGCTCAGCAAGCAGGTCAAGCCGATGTTCAGGCCGCTGAACACGGGACTATCCCTCAGGATGGCGGATGTGCCACGAACGGCACTCAGGCCGTCTCTGCGGCTGGTCCCTCGGGGCCGTCAAATCCAGCCAGCGGTACACCGTCAGCAAAAGGGGCTAGCCCCGAGCCCACGACCCCCAAGGCAGATGAGAAGTCTCGTGGCAGGGCTGCTCTGTTTTCCAACATGGAGTCTCTCCCAGACGGCATTGATGAAATATCCGCCAGTCCCATGCGTTCAGGAGCAACGCCTGGCCCCCTTGACGCCTCATCTCCCAGGCCGGGAGGATCTAGCCTGATGGCCACTCCCATCATCAGTCGCGAACACGGTGTTCCCGGCTCGGCACATTCGTCATTTACATTGCCCTCCGCGGAGGCGGGACTCTCCCCAACCAAGAACTCCCCCCCTTTGCCCCGTCCACAACCACCTAGCGTCAAAACGCCGGCCCTACCTGCTATCCTACCACCCATCGCGACGTTGTCACCATCTCCGCGTCAGCAAATTCTGACCCCCCCAATCAAGTCAACGGAGCCGGCCCGACGTTCACAACAGCCGGGGGCGAATACTGGTGCTCTTTAGGTTGAGCACTGAGACTCCGAAGCTCGACGTGGATAGAGAGATCCAGGGAAATTATGGGTGAGGCTGAATACGAAAGCAGAAGAGCCTCCGTGATTAATGCTGGTCACGGCTGCGCAGCTTGTGTTTCGCGTTTGTATGGGTATTGTAGGACGTGTACGGATAGTAGTACCACGAACGACCGTTTAGAGCAGCAATGACTAGAAGAGCCCCCTCCGTGAGTCCTCGCCGTGGGGTCGCGGAGAGTTTTCCACCTGGGAGTAATCCGTATACTATTGGTCTGGCTGCGTTCTCGCCAGTACGATTTACGATTGTGTGGTTCATATCGTAACTTCGTTGATCAATGAAGGGGTTTATACTCAACAACGGTCTGCAAGGACATCAATCAAGATGATTGTCAATACCATCAGAATGGCTGAACAGATCGCTTCCAAGGCACTGCCCGATATCGGAGATGGGCGATGATCAGTCTGGCCAAAGACGCCGCGGAGAGTCAAGCGGAGGTTGTTACTGAGGCTCCGAGTGCTAGAACGGTCGTCAGTAAGACCACACGCGTCCGTCCGTTTACTGGGTTGTATATGCGCCTTGCGCCGCATGTCTCGGTCGCCCTGCCTGTTCTGCAAGCCATGCTACTTGGCATCCTCCTGGCCACACACTCAGCATACAACTTCTGGTGCTGTTGGTTGTTGGTTGAGTGGTTGGTTGAGAGCCCTTCACTCCTGGCCCTGGGTCGGCGAACTTGTGGTCTAAGTTCTGAGACACGATCGGCGGATGATTTCTTCTTGAGGGGTGTTTCTCTACGCTACGGGCGATCGCGTGTGTCTCACCCGGAGAAGGCGGCATTCAAATGGAAATAAAGTCTTCTCAGGAGAGTGGGCTTACCTGCTGATCGCTTCAAATGCGACCGAGATTTGTCCTGGGTGACATGAGGATGGAGACGTTTGGAGCTGTTGGGTGTGTGAAGCTGTATGAGGTCAAGGTCATTTCGGGTGACGTCTCAAACGGTCCCTGGTATGGCCGGCCACGCCCGATCGCGGCCGTCACGTTCCAGGTGAGGACGTTTCTCTTCTCTCGAGGTAGATGCAACTCATCATTGTATCGGAGTCATGCCTGTAAGGTAGATGGTGATCAAACAGTGACAGAGCAAGAGCTACGGGCGCATACATGTATGCGTCAATGGTGGAGCGGCCAGACCGCCGGTCAGAGCGAACCTGAACACTTGGGGGTGACATGCTTCTGGCAGGTCCGAGGTGAAGACGAGAGTCAACGGATGACCTGAGCGAGGATGGATAAGTGGCTGCATCTTCAGGGCCGAGCCGCTCACCAAACAGACATGGCCTCACCCGCCGCTCGAGGTGGCAGTGGCGATCACTGCCTCTGTCATCCTTACTGCCACTGGCCTAGACAGCCTTGCACCAGCGATTCAGTCGATGCCAAGCGTCAGTTGTCAAATATCAAAATGTCCGACCAAGCCGGCGGCCGTTGTGCATGGCTGATGCAGGTGAAGGTGGGTAGATAGATAGATAGGTAGGTCGAATGCAGGGCGGGAGAAGACTACGGCAGGCATTTGAGTTTGGGGTCAGAAGCCGTGGTTGTGGGATCAGAGAAGTCGGGAAACGTCCTCTGAAGTGGGCAAGTAAGTAAGTGCAAGGTGGGTGAAGAGAAAGGAATCGCGTTGGAGGAAGTGAGAAGTGAGGGGTTTAGCCAAGAGGAGAGGCGGTCGTGGAGGTTGGACATGGTCTCGACGCTGAGGTATCTAGGTACTCTAAGGTAGTGGAGCCAGTCAGTCAGTCTAGGTCCAGTACTTAAGGTAGGTAGGTAGTGTCAGATTCAGAGACGCGGTGCCGGAGATGTGGCGCGTATTAGCTGCAGACGTAAGCCGCAAGCGCAGACGAGCAGGCGGGGGGGATTGGCTCGGAGGATAGGTCAGGTATTCTTGAGTAGATGCCAGTGAGGTGCCTTACCTTCACCTAGGTAAGGTACCTTACCAGGTAAGGTAGGTGCAGTAAGAGGTATGCAGACGGAGAGATACCTTCCCTAAGGTACTCCGTAGTGTCCAGATGTCTTACCAGTGATGGGGCTGCAGGCGTGCGCGGGGGGGCGGGGCGGATTTCAGATGAACAGAACCAGCTCCAGCTCTCCCGCACACTGCAGATGGGGCGCAGGGGAAGGGCAGACGGGCCATCCGACTGGGCGGGTGGTTCGTCCTCCCGGCCGGCCTCTGAGGCGTCAAGTCGGGTCAAACAAGGAAAGGGCATATCTTAAGGTAAGGTATCGTGTATCGTGATCACTACGGTAGGTAGGAGTGGAAGATCTCCAGCGAGTAAGGTAGGTAGGTAATATACCTTACGGAATAAGGTACCTTCAGGTGGGAGGTATGCCTAATAGGAGGTCAGGTACTTACCTTCCTCTGTAAGGTACCTTACCTGACTGATGACAATCGGAGAGTAAAGCAAACAAAACATGCTTTTCAGGACGGGGTCTGGATCTGGTCCCTCCCTGGGTGTTGTGCTCTGCTAGATGCTGATTTGGATGTTGGACGTGGAGTTGCTGATTCGCCAATGTTTCCTATTCATGCAGCTCTGAATGGAAAACGGGACTGCGGTAAGGTATCTATCGAGAGAACCAGGGTCTACCAAAGGGGTTTACACTAGGCACCTTACCTTACCATGTACGAAGTCTTGGTGGCACTGACATTGTGGATGCCCCATAATGTATCCCCACCTATTTTACCTTACCTAAGGTTAAGGTAGCTACAGGTATAGTGTAGGTAATGTGCCTACCTTACTTCAAGTATCCGTACACCCAACGGCAGGTGCAGCTTGAGTGAGGTGCGGTGCGATGCGGTGCAACCCAAGGTACCTTACCTAAACGATGGAAATGGGAATGGGAGGGCGGAAAAGACCATGGTCGTGCTGTTGGGTAAGTTGGATGCTGCTGATGATGAGGTAAGTGACGGTGAGGCTCAAGATTGAATGATTCTCGTCCTCTCCGCCCTTCTTTTCCAGCTGGGCTGGCTACCTTGACTAAGGTACCTGGGTAAGGTCAGCTTAGTAGGTCAGTAATGTACCTTGAGGTAAGGCACCTTACCAGTGTACCATTGTATCTACCTCCAGTGTCCACGGTCCCGGTCCACGTAAACTACCTACCTAGATACCTGCCTTAGGTACCTTAGTGTACCTTACCTGGGTACCAAGGTAGGTGCCCAGGTGGGTCACAGACGCCCCATGCCATCGGCACCAATGGAGCATGGAATGACAGACGCCTCTGGCGCCACGTCCCCACTCCCGCTCACACCGCACCGCACCGCGTCAAGACGGCTACATATTGAATCAGACATCAAAGGACGGAATGCGCCACGGTCTGCTTCTAGAGCAGCATGGGCCAATCAGACGAGACGCTACCAACGAATCCGGTAGCGGCGAGGGCGCAATACGCAAGAAGAGCAACAGCATTCTGATTCTGATTCTGAGAGCAAACACAACCTACCTTACCTTAAGCAAACAAACATTCCATCCATCCATCCATCCACCCACCCATCATCAATCCATAGCACCATCTCTCGGCTCTCTCGCTTCCCTCGTGGTCCCGTCTTACCCAACACTGCTCTTCCATTACCGACCCTTTCCTCCTCTCCCACATCGCAGTTTGCTGCTACCCGGGCCTTCGTCCTGCCCATGCCCAACCCCTGCTCTGGCCTTGGACCCGATACCAACAGCGACCCCTTGCTTCCATCTTTTTGCCCCAGCTTCTCTGCTTCCCTTTGCCAATTGTTCTGCCGTGCCAACCAGAGTCATTGGGTGAGAAAAAACAGCCACGTGCAGGTGGACATGACACGGAGTGGCTTGCTGGGAGGAGAGGCACCTAAGCACCCAGACAATGTTAATCACTCAATGGGACACCCGTATTGAAGAATCGGAAAAAGTCTACGGATACAGGTCCGAGAGAGACATGGCCATCCGACGAGACTAAGAGGAGAGACATTCTCCACGCCGAGCCTCTTATCTCAGACTCAAGGCTCCCAGGCCACAGTAGCTAAGGTAGGTCGTATATCACCACCTCGTCTCATATTCCGGCTACCAGCGTGAACCAGTGGGGGAGACGTTGCCAGACATGACTTCCATCGTAATTCAAGCAACATGCAACGACGTGGGTCTGCCATGGTCACCGCCGGCCGGCCTGGTTACTGGGAGATACACCACCAACGCCGATTCCAACACCAACCACAACCCCGGTACCAACACGCCAGGATAGACATGGACTTGAGATATCCGTAGACGGACCGACACTCTCTCTCTCTCACACACACACACACACCCATGCTCCACGGTAGCAGGCATCGCATCACACGGGTGGCCCCAGGTACTAAGATCCTGGCCCAAGATCCGCCTCTGTTGGTTGTTGGCAATCAACCGCCTCAGAGCGCAGGTGTCTCTGTTGGCCTTCCCAGGTCCTCTTGAATGTTGGCCAGTTTCGTATACAGAGTATTCGGCAGGGCAAGGCATATTGCAGGACATGGCTTTGGCCACTGGTGACAGCATTATAGCCAAGGCCATGACAACAGACACCACTCTCAAGACCCCAGAAAGACCGTGGACCCAGCACATCTCGCTCGTCTTAACCGAAGACGGCCAAACGGACTGGCAGAGGGCAGCGAACAGCGGTCGAGGCTGGCTAAGGCCGTGTACCTTGCCTTAGGTAGGGTAGGGCTGGTATACGGCGCCTGGCGCCGCTTTCAAATCCACGTCCGAATGCGGCAATCAGCTAGATGCTCTTTCGGACGCAGAGAAGCCAGCGACGGCATACGACTGAGGCTAAGGCAAAAGAAGCAGAAGTCCACCAGACATGCACATGCGTAACATGTACACATAAAACCACCCAGCCCGGCCGAACGCTTTTCTTTCATTCCTCCTACCCAGGTTATGATTCAATGAATGAATCCCCTCTGACGACAAAGGCCGGAACCCCTTGGCTTTGACTTGCTTTGCTTCTCGGGCCTATCTGACCCTTGCCTTTGGTCTTTGCATCGGGTTTCCTTGACCACTCTCGGGACGGCATCACATTCACGCCAGATAAGGATTACAGGTTTCCATCTCTCCGGAACGCCGCCTACCTCCCATCCAACAATCCAACACCAACAGGGGTAAATTCCAGAGAGGTCATCATCCAAAGACAGGTAACCTTGGAAAGACGGTTAAAGAAGAAGGGAGAAAGAGAACCGATCCGCTGGAAAGGAAAGAGGCGGCATCCAACAACTATATCGGGTAACAGAAGGGAGGATCCGATACGAACCAACATCTTCCGAATCGGCGAAAGGGAAGAAGAGAGTCCCTTGAACAGCCCTCACTGCAACAAGAACGGCATCAATAACAACGACGACGACAACGACGACGACGACAACAACTGGGGAGAGAAAGAAACCTGCCGAATCTGTAAAAGGCCAGCAGCAGTTTTCCACCTTCACCAATTCTACCCCTGCCATAAAGAAGAGCGGCTATTCATAGAGCTTGCTATGCTTGGCCTTCGCTTTACCGCCGCCCCCTTGCAAGCCTGTTCAGTCTGTCCCGCCCACCAGAATCTCTAAGCTCGACATTGTCGTCGCATTCCATATCCCAGGGGAACGGTCCCGGATCACCGCGGATCCCTGCTACTCGGCTGCTTGCAAGTCATCCGTCCCCTCCTGGTCCCTGCAACACTGCACCACCACATCTCACCTCACGGGTTGCCTTACCATACCCTCGCCTATACCTAGTCCTGCGTCTGCACCATCCGAGCCACTTGAGGTACACCTCTGCCTGCTGCTGCAACTGCAACAGAGGACTGACGCTTGCTGACGCTCCAGGAGATACGGCAGAACCAGACACCAGACGCAGAATTGGACGCAGAAGAAGATATAGAACAGGACCACGAACAGGACAGGACGCTCGTTGTCAACAAAACCGTTCCTTTCCCTCCTTTCCCCCTCCTCTTCCTCCTCATCTGCCAGGCTTCTTCTCCATTTTCCTCCCACCCTCCCAGTTGATGCACACGCCACCCCCCGAACATCACCAACACTGCAGCCAGCATTTCGACATACTCTGAATGCAGATATCTGCGGTGCAGCTGCTTCTTTCAACCCTTTTCAATCCCGCAGTCACCGGCTGTTTTTTCCTCAAGCATTCACCCTTCCGTCTTCTGTGCCGTGCAACATTCGCCTTGCCCAGCCTTGTCCTACCATCAACGCCCATCACCGGACCATTATCCAACGCCTACTTGGTTATCCCACAAGTACCAAGACCACCTCTGCTTCGAGCCAGGAAACCGAAGGAGTTTGGGGTGGATCTTCCCGGGTTACGGAAGACCATATGCTCGACTGCATTTGACGCCTCCCATTGCCTCTTCTTCGCCTTCTCTGCACTCATTTTCGTCTCTGTTGCCATCGACTATCGACTGGTTCCGGTATAGTTGGAATCGCAGACCAACTTCACCTCTCCTGCACCATTTCTTCTCCCTTCACTTCTTGGGATGGCACACAACGGACCGCCGTCTCCAGCCCCCTCGAACGATGATATCTACCCCCACGGACTGCACCATTTAGTACGTCCGAACGGAGCCACATCGTTTCCAAGAGAACATCTTCACCCGCATGGTATGGGCCACCAAACGCCATCTCGATACGGCACGCCTGGTCCTCCACAAGACATGTCCTACGATCACCACTCTCCGTACTCGCACCGCGGAAATGAAGGCGGGATGGTACGTAGTAGCCCAGTCCGAATCTCGACTTAGAAGGCCGGACTCGCTGACGAATCAAGCAGTATCACCACGCCGGCTATGACACGAGCGGCGGCACGCTCTACGGTCCCTTGTCAGGAGAACTGGGTCACCAGGTAAGCAGCCGAACAAGGATCAAATCATGAGATCACTACTCACATTGTGTCCGCCTAGCCATACAGTACTCCCGATACATCACCACCGACACCGTCTCGCGCATCAGACGTGTTGACAACTCGCAGCGGCCTCAACATCCACAAAGGAACTCCGAATCCTAAGCCGCTCGCTGCTCGCGCTTCCCGTGTCGAGAAGTCGACCCCTCGGAAGAAGAAGGAACGTGCCAAGTCGTCGAAGAAGGTGGAAGGCATATCGAAGCCTTTAAGCGAGCTGGCAATCGAGCAACCCAATGTCCATGTGGCTGACATCGAGGCCTACGTCAATCGATCCGTGGAGACGCGCATGAAGGAGGTCGAGGAGAGCAAGACGCCTGGCAGAATCAAGCGGCCCATGAACGCCTTTATGCTGTATCGGAAAGCATACCAGAACCTTGCCAAGAACCTCTGCACGCAGAACAACCATCAAGTCGTCTCCCAAGTCTGCGGTAGCGGTTGGCCCCTGGAGCCTGAACACGTACGCGAACAATTCAATGAATGGGCCAAGACGGAGCGAGCCAACCATCAAAAGGCCCATCCCGGCTACAAGTTCACGCCGTCAAAACCGAGACCCAAGGCGCGAGACGGTGAAGGAGATTCCGACGAGGGCGATCTGGATGATCTGGAGTGGGGTGCGAGTCGGGCAAGTTCGAGAAGCAGACAACTGAAGAAGCCAGGACACGGCCGGAACGATGCCCCGGCGTCCATTTTCCATGGTTACCCTCAACTCTCGGGCAGCCCGATGGGCCTAGGAGTTCAGACTCAATCCATGTACCATTACAGCAACCCGGGCAAGCCTATTCCCGCACCGTACAGCCAGACGAACCTGTCTGGTCAGTACTACCAGCAGAGCGTCCACCAGCGACAGGACGGTACTGGGTTCGTCGAGGACGTTCTCATCAGGAAGACACCATCACCTGCAATGGGCTATGCTCCGCCGCCAATGGACGGCCGCTTCGATGCTTTAGGCCAATACGGACACATGCCCCATCCCGATGGCCTTGAGCCCATGATTGATCCGGGTCTGATGGGCCACGGAGGCCACGGGTACGGCGATCCGTACGGCGACCCGATGCTTGAGCCGAGATGGACGAACCCACTTGAGTTCGGCAGCGGAAGACAAGACCTGCTTGACGGTTTGTCGGGCTATGATGAAAGTCTTATGCATGATTCTCAACTTCAGATTTTGCGGGGGCAAGAGAGCAGCTGGAGAGTGGAAGAACTCGAGGGGAGTCATTTTAATAACTGGATAGACCAGCCTGAGTGAAGGATGAATTGGGAACTTCATTCAATCTTTGCGGGATTGTTCCGCGCTTGCGGAAAACGGAGCCAGGCGTATGAGGTAGACAATCGGCGGACTTCTGCTTTTCTCGGGTCGAGGTGGGAGAGTGTCTCATTGACGGAGTACTTGGATGAATAAGGACGGTCGCTGAAGGTAGTGAAGCGAAGCATTGTGAGGAGCCGGCAAAATGAGGACTCTGAACGTCTCTTGATAGAAACAACTTTACCTCGGTCTTTCGCGGTCTCCCGGTCTGTGATATCTGCGAACAGAGGCGCTCTTCGCGTGCCAGAGCTTCCAAAGAATGAAGGTCTCATTGCGAGGATACTTGTTAGGGCTTTTGCAGTAGAGAGGTCGGATCACAACTCAATAATGTAGCATGAGGTAACAATGTGGGAAGCGATTCCTTCAAGAACGGCTCCAAGAGTTCCTGTTGGGCTGGTAGGAAGAGTTTGTCCGCAGAACTTCACATGATGCTCTGGCGTTGAATAGAGGCTCCCTTGTATCAGAATGGACGAATAGGCAATTGGTGGTAGGGAAGGCCGTTGAATAGGTTTATTTCCGACTTGCATGCAACATGCGTCCAAGCATATGCAACAAATGATACCTTCTGGCTTAGCTGCATATAGACGACTAATTTACATGCGTGAAGGTGCCTACCTAAGGTAGGTACCTAAGGTGGGTAGTGCAGCAGCTGATGTAAGCCATCTGGCTGAGGCATCCTTCTTCTCCATAAACTTCCCCTACCATCAGCTGGTACCTAGGCCTGCGTTCTACTTCCAAAACAGGATCGACCGATACCTTTCAGCCTCGAGGTGCTCAGGCAGTCAGTTTGCTCTACTCTCAGAGATCGGCGCCAGAGGTTTGCAACGACCGAATACACTTCAACGCAGCTCCAACGCGAGAAGCCTAGCTACTTTGGCCACGCAAATCAGCTCACACACGCGATGACGTGGATTTCTCGCTCCACCACAGCCATTGGCCTCCTGCTGCTGGCTCATGCGTGAGTCCGGCGATGCTGTCGTTTCCCAAGCCATCGGGTCTAACTCATCTACTTGCGCAGATGCTACTCGGCGCAAGAGCACTCGGCTCTGCAATCCTTTAGAGCCGCGTCGCCACTATCCACCTTTGCCGTCCCAGCCACGACCTCGCTTCCGGTCGACATTACCATTGAAACGGGCGTCGCAACTGTCGTCATAGTCCTTGGACTCGTTCTTGGCGCCCCCAATCTCCGCCCGATTCAATGGCGTGTCTGGGCTGGCAAAATCGAGAGGGAGGGCGAGGCGGGATTTCTCAACGGCAGCGGCGAGGTCGAGAAGGACTACATGGGTAATCCGTTTCGTATCCTCGAGAGCAGGCCGGGCTTTGTCGATATCCGAAAACAGAAGCGCGACTTCGCCAACTGGGCCAAAGGCGACGAGAAGACTAAGCCGACAATGGCTTCGGCATAATGCCAGCTTGCTCTTGGGTTTGAAAGATAGATACAGACCCGTACCCGACCCCCGGAGATAGGTATCATAAGGTAGCCAACGTAATAAACTTTGATACACTGGACCTACTACGGGTGCGGACAAACCGTGCCACTCTTCTACCACCGGCCAAACGGATTCTTGGGATATGCCTAGGTAGGGTTTACCCAAGATGTCAGTTGCGGAATGTGCTGTCCAAGGCGCTGCTGATCGTTGGTTCACCGATACACGACGTCGCGGATAAGTTTCTCATTCTTACCGTCCGCTGTTTTACCTATGATTTGTTGCACGATGATGGTGGAGGACAAACCTCAAGATATGGTAAGCAAGAAGGAGCGACATAGTATGGTTGCACCATACCTACTGCTCACCGCACCTCCTTCCGGCGTGACCATCAGGCCAGGAGGTTACGTCTGTTTCTAACCCCACCTACCTTCCCTTCCTTCTACGGAAACCGCCTACCTTAGGTACGTTACCCACCTTGGTACTCACTTCAAGTTCACAAAGTCCCCTCCCTACCTAGGTAGGTAGGCAATAATCGCCCAGCGTTGGCTTGTCGGTTCTCACGCTTCACTAGCCCTCTCTGGAAAACACGATGCCAGGAAGGGGTTCTGGCTACAACCCACGGTACGGCCGGCCTCGTTCGAGAGGAGGCTCAAGACAAGGCGCAAGGGTTACTACGAGACTACCCTCCAACTCCAGAGGCCACTTGTCCCGCAGCTTACGCGGAAGCCCACGTCTCGTTCATCAGAACGGGACATCGCCTATCTTTTCCAGTCCTCACGGAGCCCAGCAACCGTCACTTCCTGGCCGAGTGAACCCAATTTCAGGGCTCGACTTGGATACGCAAGCAGGGCCCCGGGAGCTCATTTCAGGTGCGCGAATTCAGCTTCCGTGGCCTGATATCAGCCTCCAGTCAACCCCGTCAACAAGCTTGCCTAACAACGCTTCTCTGCCGCCGCAATGGACTCTGCAAGGGCAGCCAGGAGATCATGGAGACGCGACAATCCAACTACAGCAAGCAGACGAAGTCATCATGGCTATCGACATCAAGGAAAGCAGGCTTGGTTGTGCCTTTTACACCTCCGCCGGGGATAGCCTGCGTCTGCTGCACGATGCGCCGTGTACCGAGGCGTTACAGCTTATAGATTTCCTCATGGTTCACGTAGAGCCCACAGTGGTGCTGTTGCCGCTGAAGGTGGCAGACAAAGTTCTCCATTTCTTCGAGGAGCACAAGAATACAGGCAGGCCTCCCGCTGAGATTTGAACACGACCCAGCTGACCTAGTTCTGCAGGCGATCCTGGGAAAGAACGGTATATCCTCCGGACACTTGGGTCGAATGAGTTCAGCCACTCGGCCTCTGTGGACAAGCTGGCAAACCTTCCCATCATACGCGCAGGACATGCTATGGTAACAACAACTGCGAATCGCTTGCCGAATGATGGCGCGGAGAATGAGAATCAGAACATCAAGGTGATGCGCCTAGGGTCATTCGTCGACCTCGACTGTATCATCTCGGTAAGCTCAGCTTCAATCCCCACGGCAAGTGCTGAAGACTGACAAAACTTAGATTGGATGCGCTGGTGCCATCTTGGGAGAAGTTCTTCGCATGCGCAGTGCCCAGCAGATACCTGAGGTGCCAGAGAGGGCTCCCATCGCCGTACTGCAGATGTTTGTGCTTTCAGACTTCATGCTCATCACCAAAGATACCCTATCCTCCCTCCAGGTCTTTCAATCAGAAATCCACCCGAGCACCCTCGTATCTGGCGCAGCAACTTCCGGGTCAGGGTCAAAGGAGAGCCTGTCTGTGTACGGCTTATTTCGTCCTCTTGCTGGTACACCTCAGGGAAGAACAAAGCTCCAGCAGATTTTTGTGCGCCCTTTGGTCAGTCTTCAAATAATCAACGAGAGACACAGGACTATAGAAGTTCTTCTCCGAGCGGATAATACTGAGGCCCTTGAGAACCTGTCCCGTGCCCTGCAGGAAATCAAAGATGTACGAAAACCTTTAGAACAACTACAGAAAGGTGCAGATGCCCAAACTGGTACGGCTATAGACCGTGGAGTTTGGTGGTCCCTCGCTCGATTTTCAGTCAGGCTGCTCAGGCTTAGGGATATCGTGTTTGAGCTGCAGCATGCTGACAATCTTACCGCAGTGAAAAAGGTGAGTCCAACAACCAATTTCTACTTCAGTCATGCTAAACCCGGTTGAAAGGTCATCGACACAATCCCTGTTGGTGTAATGAAAGATGTTGGGGCGAGGATTGAGTCCATTATCGACTTTGACGAGGCGAAGGCCAGCTCGCGTATTGCAGTGAAGCCAAACGTCAGCCGGGAATTGGACGATCTGAAACGAAAATACCACGCTCTTGATTCTTTCCTCAACGAAGTTCGAAGTTCCATGTATCAAACGCTGCCGGACTGGGCTTGCCCACACGTTACTGGCTGCGTGTTTTGGCCTCAGTTGGGCTTTTTTACTATTGTCTCCTTGAGCCCCAACGGAGCCCCTGCTTACAAAGGGCAAGGGTCCGACGACGAAGACTGGGAGGTTGTGTTCATCACTGGTGGTAACGCCTACTGCAAGAACTGTCGAATGGTCGAACTAGACGCTCAATGGGGCGACCCGTACTCTGATATCGTCGGTGCGTCTCACGCGCCCACTCTAGGAGTCATAGGCTGACATGACTGCAGATTTAGAGATTCAGATTCTTCATGCTCTTTCCTGCGATGTTCTTCAGCATTCGCTGGCCCTCAGCCGTGCTGCCGATGCCTGCGGTGATCTTGACTGCCTGGTGGCTCTTGCGCGCGGCGCGCAAAAGTACGGCTGGACAGCTCCCACGATGACCGAAGAAAATATCATAGCCATTAAGGGAGGCCGTCATCCTCTTCAAGAACTGGCTGTGCCTTCATTCATTGCCAACGACTGCAGCCTAGAGGGAGGCTCTATTGACTCAGTGCACCATCCTGAGACGACAGCGCTCATCGTGACCGGCCCAAATCACTCGGGCAAGAGCGTATACATCAAGCAAGTTGCTCTCATTGTGTATCTCGCTCATCTGGGAAGTTTTGTCCCCGCCGACCTGGCTACGATAGGAATCACTGATCAGATACTCACGCGTATTTCGACCAAGGAGAGCGTGTCTCAGAATGAAAGTGCTTTCGGGATAGACCTGAGGCAGGCAGCGTTTTTAGTTCGGCACAGCACACGCAGAAGTCTCGTGTTGATAGACGAGTTCGGAAAGGGCACATCTGCGGACGATGGGGCTGGTCTCATGGCTGGTCTCATCGACCACTTCACCACACTTGGCCCCGAAGCGCCAAGGACTCTTATCGCGACTCACTGCCATGAGATATTCGAGGGCGATTACCTTCTGGAACGGCCAGGTCTATCCCTTGCACATATGAATGTGCGTCTCGACCTGGCGGCTGCGATGGAAGACCAAGTTGTGTTTCTGTACGAACTTCTTCCCGGTAGGAGTACTTCGAGCTTCGGCAGCAAGTGTGCAGCATTGAATGGTGTTAGCGACGCAGTGGTGGAGCGAGCGGAGGCAATCATTCTGCTACTGGCGCGGAGTGAGGATATTGGAGCGGCATGTGCTAAGCTGGGTGAAGAAGATCGCGTCCGTCTCCAAAAGGCCGAGTGTGTGGCCAGAAGTTTCGTGGAATTAGATTTGGGAGATCGTGGTCTCTTTACAAGACAAATGCTAGGGCGTTTGTTGGTGGGAGTCTGAGATCATGTACTGCCCTCGTCTCCCCCCTTTACTGTATTCCATTTGCCACCCTCTGAAGTTTTACGTGATACTTTCAGATAGTCGCAAATCAGGAGTATATGCGTTCTTTGAGGTTGGCGGGGATAAATCTCACTCAGAATTGCACATTATGGGTGGTTCGGCTACACCACCCCGGTCTCAGCCTGCATGGTGCTGCCCGCTCATTTCAGATAGGCGCCAGCGGCTGTCTGTAACCGCCGGGAACAAACAGACCGTTACCTTCTCGGATCTTCCTCGCAAATAAGAGGAGATAACGCAACAGGACTTTCGCTCATCGATACTCATCAGCTGCCAGGGCAAGGGACATCACCCAAACTCAACATTTTGGTGCGGACTACATGACAACTCGCATGCGTTCCCTCTGAGCCTATACTCAGTCTCGTTTGCTTCGGAATTTTGTCACGGTTTCTTCTCGACGTCGAATTATGTCAGCCCAACGGCATCCTAGTCTTCGGAGTAGGTTCCGTGATCTCGACGCGAGAGACGTCTATGACGAGGCTGTGAGGGAGGCCCAGAGCGACAACGCCCGTAACTTCGTCGTCGAATTCAATTTTCAAGAAGCACACGTCGCCTTCGATCTGAACGCCGATGAGTTTGGTATTCTTCTCGACCAAAAGCCACCCGAAGGCATCGTGCGCTGGATCAATATTTGGTCACCGAGCACTCAACGCCCATCTGTCGAACGCATCGGTACCCATTATGGATTTTCGCACAGACTCCAAGCGCTCATGACATCTCCTGCGAAGCGTTCTCCGGGGAAGTTCAGGCCGGCGCAGACGTTTGACCCCAGCGATATTGAAGTTGGACTTGCTCCCAGCGAGACCAAGGCTCTTTCACCTTCGGAAGTCCCGCCACAGGCTCTCGAAGACGTCGAGGTCTACCAGCTAGTGAAGGAAACAATGAACTATACATCCATTGACTATGGAAGACAGTGTCAGTCCTATCAGTGCGTGGACACTGATTTCGAGCAACGCCTGACAAGTTGTAGTTCTCTGTATCGGTGCCAACTGGCTACATCGCCGCCCGGCCGTAGGCAAGCCGGGGCACAAGAAGACTCTACTACCGCCAAAACACTGGTCATGGCTCACCCTGTGTTCCGACTGTAAGCTTTTTCGGTTTCATGTTCCTCCCGTGCTTCACTTTTCCCGAGCAAAAGGGGGTTATTCCCGCGCTGACAACTCGTTCTAGCCGTCGTGCTATCGTTGCACGAAGCGCCGCCATACGAGCAGCCCGACAGCACCGAATGGGTTCTGAGTGAGCTTAAGAGTATGAGGTCTAACACCAGTGCTGTGCTGCACCAGTTGTCCGATCACGGCGTCGATGAATATCGAGACAGGGTCGTTACACTGAAATCGGTTAGGAAGGCGTTCCCTACAGAATCGGCAGGGAATCTCTCTGTGCATGAAAGCGCTAGTAACCTGTACTGGCCCTGTCTCGACCGTGAGGTCTTCAGCACCAGATTTACTGACCGTACTGCCATAGGTTTTTCTATCTTTTCGAGGACTACTCGGGGGCTGTGCCGGTTTTAAAGGCGTCTCGTTCCGAGATCAAAACCCTAGTGAGTCTGATCCAAGTGATCAATGTGACGTCGAAAATAACCATAGTCAACGCAGAGAGACGGGATCCTCACGAGTAATGTAGGTTGCGGGAAGGAGACCTTTCATAGCCCCCCACAAAGTAGAACTGACACTTCACAGAGCCGAAGGAGTAAGTTGGAGACTGGCGATGTCATCCGGCCCCTACATACCCTCAGAAGTGAACTGCGGCAGCTCCAGCATTTGTTTGAGAGTTACAAGAGCTTGATTAGACGACTCACCCGAATTCGGTCCGTCGATGGCCACTGGCAATGTTCATGCGACGCTCAAGAAATGTCCGACAATCACACGAGCGAGGTTAAAATCGCACCCTCGGCAAGAGGTCGCTTCGAACGACTAGAAGACAGGCTGCAGTTGCTGATGTTGAACACAATTCAAGAATACTTGGACGAGCTGAACGCTCTGTCTAGTACGGTAGGTCCCCAAACATTGCATCGGATTCGGAGCGAAGCCAGCTTGTTGCTAATTACGTGGTCACTTCTACAGTACTTCAATCTTACTGCGCAAAAGGATTCACAGGCCACCGCTCGCCTCAGCAGGAGCGCCACTCTGCTTGCGAAACTGAGCGTTTTCTTTCTCCCAATCAGCTTCATGACCAGCTACTTTTCCGTCGAGATACCCGACCTTGTGGAACACTACACGCCCAAGATGTACTGGATCTGCTTCGCTGTGATTGCGGGCATCTCCTTTCTAAGCTTGTTCTTCTTCAGCCGACTGCTGGAGCTTCTGATCGACGTGTTGGAAGGCTGGTCCGACTCAGTCTGGAAGAGGTTCTTCGACAAGCGGGACGAGAGAGACGACCACTGAGACGATGTGCGTCGGTACAGACGCTGCTGCTGGAGCAGTGAATTCGCGGCGCGTGGTTGTCGTTGTATCGTATATTTATGCATCTGAGACATATCTCTAGTCTTTATTATCATGATTTTGTCGAGTGAAAATCTCGGCCAACACCCGTACGCATTTCTCTCGGGACATGTAGCGGCCGGTTGGGCTCTCGACTTCATCGCATAGCGCCAAACATGACGATGCCCACACCAGCAGCAATGCTCGCTATGCAAGCTGCGGTGGGACGCGCTGCGGCGTTGATGAAGACACCGCTCACAGTCGTTGTCTGTGAGCATTGGTCATTGTTGATGCCATGACAGGCCTGCGAACTGAGACTGGAACAAATCGGAGTAGCAGAGGTTCCCACGTCCGGCCGGGTGGCGGCCACGGTGGTTCCGCCTCCGCCGGGAACAGCGACGGTGACACCGAAACCTGCATCACCGTTCAGCTGGGTGACGCAGCTTTCGTAGTTCCGGGAGCATTGCTGGACGGCGTCGGAGCATTCACCCCGGTCGAGAGACATTGCGATGAAGGGGAACGGGAAGTATTGATTCGGTACGTAAGAGACAGCCGTAGGAGCGGCGGGAGCTGTTGTCGGGGCTGTTCCGGTGCAGACGGCTCTGCCCAGATGGCTACATGTTAGCTTCTTCAACATCGTGTTTCAGGCACTTGAATTCCGTACCCGGAAGGGCAGCAAGCGGGCCTGTTGCTGTCGTCATAGCCGCAGACCTGACCCGATGCGCAACAGATGCCGTCAAAGTCTTCGCCCAGAGAACTCGAGCATAAGTTGGTGCCAGCAGGGCAATCTTGACGCCTGGACAACAAAGCTCCACCGGCCAGGTAAGCGGCGGTCGGGGTCCGGGTCGGGGTCGGAGTCGGAGTCGGAACCGAAGTCGGATTTGCGACTACTGTCGAAAGCAAAAGAGCAAGCGGTATCGCCCAAGTTGATAATCCCATTTCGTGTGATGATAGTATAGGTATGAAAGTGCCTTTGGCGCACTTCCGTCTTGCACTCGATCCCGTCCGGAGCTGGTGGAGCAACAACCAGTTATCGTCGAAGACCTCGCTCAGAGCTGTTATATCTGACCCCGAACTACTGGTTCAGTCAAACGCTACTAGCGAACGCCCTGGCCGAGCTGATCAAGATTGCGAAGTCGAGCTAAATCCCGGAAGGGATAGAAAGAGACGAGAGAAGAGAGATGCGGGAGGGTTCAGAACCAAGGTGCGGAGCGATGGTGTCTTATTTCTCTCGAACCCTAGCCCAGGTCCAATACTCTGCAGTACGACGGTAGAGCTTACCCACTTACAACCGCACCTTCGGCCATCACCCCATCTTTGTTCCCCGTTCACGAACGCCGCAAGGCAAGGAAGGTATGGTACGAATAAGCTGGCTAGGTAGGGTTCCCGAGCAGCAGGATCAGTGGTAGCTTTGGGCACCTTGCATAAGACCTAGTATTCGTACGGATACTGCCAGACGCCCAACCAACCCCCCGACCCCGCTTGCATGCCTGTGCCTCTTTGGTGGGTTACATGCATGCAAAACCGGAATTGACAGGCCAGCAAGATGGATGAGGGTGACAGGTGGCTGGGCAGCTTTGTGGATGGCGAGGAAGGTGCAGTAATTAATTAGTGGGAGAAGGACATCGCATGATGTCATTGGACCACGCATCGTTGGCACAGCAACCCCCACCACCACGCCGGCCACCCGTTCGAACTTCGCTCACCTGACCCGGGCCTCTTCTCTACTGCGTACGGAGTACGGTGGTGTAGCCGCCCCCGTACCCCGTACCTTAGGTATCGACAGTCGTCAATTACCCCCCCGGACGTGCGCTAGAACCTGCCGGAGTCGTTGGAGCGCTTTCATATCGCCTGTCCCCTGCTCATTACCATATTCCCGCGCTCCCTCGAGTTCTTTCTGCGCCTCCCGTGCGAGGGAGCCCAGGTCACCCCAGACCTCGTCGGTGTAGCTCGTGAGCACCTCGTTCCAGCCGTCCATCCATAGCTCTCTTGCGCGCTGCGGCTCGACATTGCCAAAATGGTGCTGAATTTCTGCTGCGCTATTCCCCCACAAGAAGTCTGGTCTGAAGTCGAGAAGGACGGCCCAATTGGAGCCGACCCGCTCCCCGTTGTGTCGTCCAAAGAGTGCTTCTCTCAACGACTCCTCCTCCTGCGGTGACAAAAATGGCTGGATACTGTCGTCGATGCCCTCGTAGTCCTCACCGGGCATATTGAGAAGATCTGCAACTTGTTGGCCATCTTGACCCTCTTGTTGGCCGATGGCAGATGAGGCTCCGCGTTGGTGTTGCAGCGCAGTTTCTGGTTGCGAAGGCCCTCGAGATTGCAAGTTGTCCTGACTGCCCAGGAACTCATTGTAATGAGCTTCCCCCGTAGTAAGTGGATGCCGCTGGTGAGCGAATGCCTGCCCAACACCGGGTCCAGGACCAGTGGTATGGCGGTAGGTTGCCGTCTCGCCTTGTTGGGCAGACGCGGACGTCGTCCCGGACATTGCTTTCCCAGAGCCCCCACTGGAAAGATGCTCGGGTTGATTCGAAAAAGCGACTCGAGAAAGACTGGCTGCCGAGGTGGTGATGCGGCCAATCAATGACGCATCACTGGATGAGTGATTTGGTTCTTGAGTGCCGTCACCATCACCCTCGCTGTGCTTCGACGCCGAGGAAGAGCCAGACGGGGCTTCCCTTTCTTTGCCCTTGGAATCAGGCGTAGCGCCGTGGTTGCTCTGACCCATAGTGCGGGATGATTGGCTTTGTGAGAGACACAGAGGAAAACCAGGCTTGGTGGTTTAATATACTGCAACCATGATTGCTGAACGGGAAGCCGAGGCCTTCTCCCCGCCGCTTGCTTTCGGGTACTCCCAGCGGCGACACGTGCCCGGACGGGCCAGAGCGGAGCTAGCGTATGAGACCCAGTCTCAAGCTGGGCCGTGAAATTTCACAAGGAGGTATAGCTTGAAATTTTATGATGTTGGGCACAGTGTTAATTGAATCATAGGCAGCATGGCAGAGTGGTCTAATGCGCAAGACTTGAATCCTCACATTCTCCATCTTGTACCTTCGGGTGCGCAGGTTCGAACCCTGCTGCTGTCGGTATTATTTTTGTTTTTTTTCTCAATGGTTTAAAGCTTCTATCTCTATCTACTTCTTCTATTTAAAGGATGCCTGCTCACTATACTATATACTTTATATAAGATAGTTAAAGTATCTATTTACTATAAGTTTTCTTTTAGAACTTAAGCCTTTTCTAGATTTACTTCTTACTATATAGTTAAAGTAAGTAAGTACCTACTTAGATATTTATCTATAGGTAGGTATAAATAAAGAGATTAAAAAATATTTACTATTACTAAGCTTATATTTATAGTTACAAGTAAGGTTAATAAAATAAAGTAATATAAAATAGAAAAGAAAAGAGAGAAATTCTTCAATTTTATTTAGTATAATAAATAAACCTACTAAGATATAATACTAAAGTACCTACTTACTTATATATAATGTTTAAACTGTCTTTCTCTATTTACTTTATGCTTTTTATTATTAAAATAAAGATATAGCGCCTTTAACTTTGCGCAAGAAAATTAAAGAGATGTGAAATAGATATGTTCCCCGTGGTGGTCTTTGTGGCCTAATTTAATTGCAAATTGATACCCTACCTATGCAGTAAGGCAGGAGGCACCTTACCTTTCTTAAGTATTAAGCGTTTCTTAAGGTGCCTAATCTTACAAAGTACTTTGTTTCCAAAGCAAGTCTGGTTGCATCGCAAGTCTGGATACTTTCGCCTCAGGCAGACACGTACTTGTCAGGCTTGAGGGTAGTACCTAGGGTGGTACCTAACCTAAGGCATTCATCATCCCCCGCTGTTTGCTGATGCTGGTGGTCCTGCCCCTAAGTCAGAGCAAGGTGCAAAGTATGGCGGGGCGGGGAGCCTCTGCTTCAATCCTCAGCGTCTGGACACCACCTAACTCATGAGGGAGGCACCTAAGGTGGGAGAGGTATCTACCTGCCAGGTAGGCCCCGGGGTACTTTACCTTGCATTCCTTGAGGTGCCGCACCCGCTAGGTACCTACGCCTGCGAGATCCCCAAATTCGTCGTCAATTTGCTGTGCAACCCGGGCATTCTGTACACCTTGGTTTGTCGCGTCGTCAGGCAAGGTCTTCTGAACTTCCACCCTCATGACATCTCGAAAGAGCCTCTTCTCCTCTTCATCCTACTCTTCTTCCAAGTACTTGCAAATCCACTTCGTGACTGGACTCAAAGGTAAGGTACAGACTATCTGAGCTGGAAGACGACCCTCTCACCTTTCGCGGTCACCTCACCATGGGGGGGGGGGGGGGGGGGGGGGGGGGGGGGGGGGGGGGGGGGGGGGGGGGGGGGGGGGGGGGGGGGGGTTGTTGTATTAGTACCAAATCACTTTTGGGGTAAACAACACAATCCCCCCCCCCCCCCCCCCCCCCCGGCCCCCGTCCTCCGTCCCCGTCCGCACCTTACCTCACCAACCAAACCGAACTAGATCCAAATCCAAACCAACCATCTTTGATCCTTCTTGCCTGAGCTCTTTGGCATCCCTTTCACCTCCGCCTTGCTCGACATTGACATCAACATCAACCACGACTTCAGCATCAACACCAGCCCGCCGCATCTTTTCCCTGACATCTACCTTGTCTGTTGGCCCGCTGCCGCAATTGCCCCTCGCTGTCGCTAGCCTTTGCTTGCGTGTTTTTGCCTTGACAGCGCACTCGATTCCAACCATCGCCCCTCCTCTGCCACTCCCACTCCCACTCGCCCTCCGCCCTTCGCTCTCCCGCCTCGACCTGCGTGCGACTCTCCTGTGGCCTGTCCCAGCCCTACCGCCTGCGTCCAACACTGAACGATAAGCTCTTGTCCCGCTGCACAACCAGAGCTTGCACCTTCGCCCTCGCTCGACGTGCCCCGCCGCTCCCCTAGGTACCTCAGGTCCCGATCATCAACTCCCCAATATATCACATACCGAATCCTACACCCAGCTGGACAGCAAATATGGTGGACAGCGACACGAACTCCCCGACGTGGAAGTTCACCCAGTACGTTCTCACCCATCTGCCTGCATCGACCATGCCCAGTGTCCCCTCTTCCCACCCCCTCTCTATTCTTGTTTATGCCCCGCCTTCGTCATGGCTGATTGCTCACACGGCATACAGGTGCTTTGGAGACAAGGGCGACGTGGAGGACATCACCGAAGGTATGCCACTGGTGAATCACTCTGCTTGCCCGTTTGGTCACTCCACACCGCCCGACGGGCCCAGCTTTGCCAGCCCCGGTTCAAACCTGTCTAACGTACTGCTTTTCTAGCTGATATAATCTCGACGGTTGAATTTGATCACACGGGCAATTACCTTGCGACAGGAGACAAGGGCGGACGAGTCGTGCTGTTTGAGCGAAACGAGACGGTAGGTCGTGTCTGGCTGCAGCCGGAGCGCTGCCTCGTCGCCGTTCGCCGCCGTAGAGTTCCCGCTGATGCCCTTGCTTAGAAAAAGACTTGCGAGTACAAGTTCCACACGGAATTCCAGTCTCACGAGCCCGAGTTCGATTATCTCAAATCCCTCGAAATCGAAGAGAAGATCAACAAGATCAAGTGGTGCCGCCGTCAGAATGCTTCCCACTACCTGCTCTCAACAAATGACAAGACGATCAAGCTGTGGAAGGTTTTCGAGAAGTCACTCAAGGTCGTTGCCGAGAACAACCTGTCCGATGACTTGACCCCCGCCAACATCGCTGGCGGCGGGGGTGCCCCGAGACCGACCCCCGCCCATCGATTCAAGAACTCAGAGGACCTTATCATGCCCCGTCTCACCCACCACGACACCGTCGTTGCCGCCGTTCCCCGTCGGACCTACGCGAACGCCCACGCATATCACATCAACAGCATATCTGTCAACAGCGACGGCGAGACATTCATCAGTAGCGACGACCTGCGTATCAACCTGTGGAACCTCAACATCCAGGATCAGAGCTTCAACATCGTCGACATCAAACCGGCCAACATGGAGGAGCTGACTGAGGTCATCACCGCGGCAGAATTCCATCCCCTGAGTTGCAACTGGTTCATGTACGCAAGCTCCAAGGGCACCATCAAGCTTGCCGACATGCGAGAGAGTGCTCTCTGCGACCGTCATGCCAAGCGTACGTTCACCTTCCGCGTCCCCTGCTCAAACTAGCCCGCCGCTGACATGTCTTGCTTGCCGCTAGTCTTTGAGCAAGAAGAGGACCCATCCTCGAGATCGTTCTTCTCCGAAATCATCTCCTCCATCTCCGACGTCCGCTTCTCCTACGACGGCCGCTACATTCTGTCGCGCGACTACTTGACGGTCAAGATCTGGGATATCAACATGGAGCGCCAGCCCGTGAAGACCATTCCTATTCACGAACACCTGCGTCCGCGTCTTTGCGACACATATGAGAATGACAGTATCTTCGACAAGTTTGAGGTCGTCTTCTCAGGCGATGCCAAGAACGTCATGACCGGCAGCTACAACAACAACTTTATGATCTACCCGTCTGACCCCGACAAGGAAGTCGAAGTTGTCCTGCAAGCCGACAAGTCGGCGTTCAAGGCGAAGAAGGTTGGCGTGCCGACGCCCATCAACTCGGCTACTAGCCCAACAGCCACCAACGGTGGCAAGAAGGGAGGTTCCCGTGCCGGTAGCCCTGCTGCCGGAGCCGGTGGTCAGGGTCAACGAATGCGCAAGGAAACTGATGCCGACCAGATTGATTTCAATAAGAAGATCCTGCACATGAGCTGGCATCCCTTCGAGGATAGCATTGCGATCGCGGCGACGAACAACGTAAGGGTTTCCTCCCCTCCTGTTAATCCAGTCAACGAGAAGCGAAAAGCTAACCCATCATGTACCCCACAGTTATTTGTCTTTTCTGCACTATAGATGAAGCAAACGACCAGGGCATTCGATGTCTGGACTGAGTGATGAAGCTCATGAGCGGCACATGGCGCAGCAGGGCGTTTTGCCAAAGTGGATAGAGGGCGTTGGGTTCTTCGACAAAGTCGTTATGAGACGAGGTCAGCTGTCCAAAGTTTGCGTCGTGGCCGTGGCGTGTTTATACTACCGCCAGCATTGCCGTACTCTGGGATCGGGAGGCCGAGGCGAGCAGCAGAGGGGAAGCTGCTGACACAATAAATAGGCCATCATACAGGTGCTTCGGGACGGGAGATGGTAGACAAGGGCGGGGAAGCGTGGAGAGAGGGAGACAGACATGGGAGAAGAAGCACTACGGATAGATGGACCCGCTGGCCGTGGCACGGTTGGCGATGCCTCCCTGATTTCCAAAGCAGAATTGAAGGCAACGAGATTCTCACGTGATCATGCTTGTGCGAGAGGCTTGAATGATGTGTTGATGCATATTTCGTTACATGTGAGGAACTGTGTCGAGGGGACCCAGAAGCCAGGATAGGCAAGTGGGGTTAAGGCCAATCCGCGATTACTTGCATTGCGCCCGCGATCTGTCCTCATGGAGTGAGTGCCTATTTGAGGTGCCATCATGGTGGACAGTGGACAAGCGCCAACGCTCACCAAAGTACGGATACCTTGGTACGGACACAGGGCAGGCACCGGGTGCGTGCTCCAGGGCCGCCCTTACGGTATTAGCGTCAAAGTGGAGCTAAGGTACCGCACCTTACCTTCCGTACCTAAATCCATATAGGTACTTTACTGCACAGGGCGAAGCACGCCTCACACAGGGTCGGCTACTATTGGCCAGGCTATGTCGTTTACACTTTGACGGTACTCTGTACCTTAAACTCAACTCCAACCGCACCAGGCTCTGACAGCCTCGATGACCTCCTCGACGACATCGCGAAGACGCGGCCAGCCGCAAGGCACCACATCGATGACTTCGGAGAAGATGGACCCCAGCGTCAACCCCCGAGGTCGGTATGACAAGGCTGCTTCTCCGGCACCCAATGGCCTGGCCATGAATGGGCATGCTTTGCACGACACCGAATCCGAAAAGCCCATCCAAGCCGCTGGCCGCATTGTCGTCGGCCTCTTCTCCCAATGGATTGCTGTTGGTGTCATGTTGGGCCTGATATTTGGCGGGTGTTGCTCCAATGTTGGTGCATACTCTATCCGTGGGTGGTTCCGCGTGTGCTGATGATATCGCGTAGGTGTACGCCCTCGAAGCCATCATCAAGTAAGTACCCCTCTCGAGGTTCACCCACCGGTACTGACCAACTATCGCTTCGCAGGGTCGAGCCATCGAGCGGAACTCTCTTGACTTTTGTCCAATTTCTTTTTGTGGCCGTAACCGGATATTTTTCCCAATTCGACCGATCGAGACCACCTTTCTTCCTGCGACAGAATAAGGTGCCACTGCGTCGCTGGCTTGTCAATATTGTGCTGTTCTTCAGCATCAACGTGTTGAACAACCACGCATTCAGCTACGACATATCCGTGCCCGTCCACATCATCCTACGCTCTGGAGGCAGCATCACTACCATGATTGCCGGGTCTCTCTATGGGAAGAAGTACTCGCGCATCCAGATTGTGGCTGTTATCCTGTTGACTTTGGGCGTCATTACTGCTGCCTGGTCCGATGCGCAGTCCAAGGCAAGCCATACCAAGACCATTCATTTGTCCTCAAGTGCTGCCAGCTGACATTCCAAACCGAGAGCAGAGCACGAACAAGTCACCCGACCAGATCGACCGCCCAGCTTTCGGAACCGGGCTCGTCATTCTTTTTGTGGCCCAGATTCTCTCGGCCATTATGGGGCTCTACACCGAAGAGACTTACAAGAAGTACGGACCGCAGTGGAAAGAGAACTTGTTCTACTCTCACCTGCTGTCTCTCCCGCTCTTTTTGCCTTTTACGCCCTCTCTCACTCGTCAGTTCAGACGATTGGCAGATAGTCCGCCCTTATCTTTGCCGATGCTGGGGCAGACATCGAGTCTTGGTCTCGCGGAAGAATTGGGGGGAGGACTGGTTAAGCTTCACATCCCGAGCCAGTTGGTTTACCTCGCGACCAACGTTCTCACACAATATGCGTGCATTCGAGGCGTTAATCTTCTGGCGGCCGTGTCTTCGGCACTCACGGTCACCATCGTCTTGAACATTCGCAAGCTTGTCAGCTTACTCCTCAGCATTTGGCTATTTGGAAACCGTCTGGCCGTGGGCACGTTGATAGGAGCTGTCATTGTGTTTGGGGCTGGAGGACTTTACTCTCTTGATTCTAGAGCCAAGACGTCGCGGGTGCAGAAAGGCGGCAACAAATAGACTTCGTAAGTTAGATTTACTTATATACACAGCGGGCAGCTGAAATAGGTGGATTAATTATCATGATTGTTGCACTTGCGGGATGGTGTGGGAGGAACGAGTGACGGCCCGAATGAGGAGTTCAGCTGGGTTGCGTACCTTTTTCAATCTCTTGAAAGTACCTTACGTGGCTGACGGATCACTGTGGTTGAGTCACGGATGGCATCTCTGACGGGAGCATCTGGATTTCCTAGGTATCCCAAGGGTTATTATGCTTGAGGGCGTTCTGGGATGCTTACTGTCAGGAGCGCATCGTCTACACGTGTGACTCAGATGAAATAGTCAGGTAGGTAGGCAAGGTATGCCTTAGTTTTGATACGCAGGACCCCGCCGCGACTTAGGTTGGATGCTTTCGGAGGTCGGAGCCAACCGCTGACCCTCACCGTTTGATGCACATACTCGTTACTGCGATACCCCAAGATCTTATTGACAAGTCCATCTCCATCGCGGAGGTGATTAACCGGTCTTCTTTCCTTCTTCTTTCTTCCTTCCTTTCTCGGGGGAAGAGCTTCGTAAGACACCACGGCAGAGACCAAATTGCGTCTCGCCATGGCTGGTATGTACACTTCACAAGATCTCTTCCCCCTCTCCGAACGTGGCAGTTGCGTTCCACGCTGGTAAGTTGACCATTTCTTGCGACCGAACCCCTCCATTCCCTGTACCCATGCTGACAAGGCACTCGGTCAGACACCAGCTTTTCTTTCCAAGATCCAACTTCCACCTCGACTTCCCCAAAGCGGGGCGCTGCATTCTCTCTCCACGATTTGGAGACGGATTCCGAAGGAGAGCTAGGCGCCCAGGTTTCCCGAGGTGACACAGAATCCGAAGGGTCAGGGGAGCAAATCAAGGGCGACGTACCGCCGTTGGACACTGACTCTACCCTCGATGGCAAGGGCCAGGATGGGGCAGGCTTGCAAGACGGCATGCTTCCCCGCGACCTTCCCACACGCACCGCCTTCTACGATCCCGTCGCCGAACGCCAGATGAGCCAAACAGATGCCAAACTCTTTTACCAGAGGAGCCAGATTGGCCAGCTGCGGACGGGAAGTGCTCTGTGGTCGCAATCCTCGCCTCATGGCAGTCCACTTATGGTCGGCTCTGAGCCTCGCGATGTCCCGGCCGGCTCGAGGGTCTCTGACCATCCTGTGGACTCTTCTCCCCTGGGCAAGCAGAAAGGTCAGTTCAGAGGCAAAGCTCCAGTCCGGGAGGACGTGATGCTGCCGGAACCGACCCAGAACTTTGGCCAGGCCACGTCTACGCCTCCACGAAGCCATCCTTTCCAAGACGGCGCCCACGACCTCGCACAAGTCGCAGCTCAAATGAGTCTGGGTCAAGCTCCTGACAAGCACTCAAGCTTTTCGAGTCAGACGGGTGGTCTTGGTGCCGCCGCCTTCTCCGACACGGACCCTCACATTACAGCCGAACTCAGCTCCATCTCCAAGAACATCCAGAGCATCATGGACCTTCGCCAGAGGTACATCAAGCTATCTCTTCAGGGCCCTGACGACAACCCTAAGGATGAGGCTGCGTGGTCAATCTACCCCCCACCGCCTCAGCCGGCATGGGGTGCTGAGCATGCACGTGCAGCAACATCCACTGAGCCGCCCACCGGTGCTACCAACAGTCTGAATGGGAGCATGGTTCTACCCCCCCCTACTGCTGCTGCTGCTGCTGCTGCTGTGGCAGAATCGGAGCCAAAGCGGACTTCGAAGAAGCGAAAGCCTGGCCAAGACATCGGCGAAGACTTTGACATGAATGATCTCCTTCCGGTGCCCTCGGCTCATAAGATGACGTTCAAACTGGACGACAGCGGCGTCTACCAAGTCTTCGAGAGTGAAGATGCCGAAGCGAACGGGAAACCCCTCATCAGTGTTCCGACGATTCGGGAGTTCTACATGGATCTTGATCATGTTCTTGGTATTTCCTCTGACGGTCCTAGCAAGAGTTTCGCTTTCCGCCGGCTACAGTATCTCGAGGGAAAATTCAACCTCTATGCACTTCTCAACGAGTATCAGGAAACCGCGGACAGCAAGAAAGTCCCTCACAGAGACTTTTACAACGTTCGTAAGGTCGACACCCACGTCCACCACTCTGCCTGCATGAACCAGAAGCATCTTCTGCGTTTTATCAAGAGCAAGATGAAGAAATGTCCTGACGAGGTCGTACTCTTCCGCGATGGCCGTCACCTCACCCTGGCAGAGGTTTTCCAGAGTATCAATCTGACGGCATACGATCTCTCTATCGACACTCTGGATATGCATGCACACACGGACTCTTTCCACAGGTTCGACAAATTCAACCTCAAGTACAACCCGATCGGCGAGTCTCGTCTCCGAACCATCTTCCTCAAGACAGACAACTTCATTAACGGCCGCTACTTGGCTGAAATTACCAAGGAAGTCATTGCCGACTTGGAATCGAGCAAGTACCAGATGGTCGAGTGGCGCATCTCTATTTATGGCAAGTCTCTCGACGAGTGGGACAAGCTAGCCGCCTGGGTTGTAGACAATAAGCTTTTCTCTCACAATATCCGATGGCTCATCCAAATTCCTCGCCTGTACGACGTCTACAAGGCGAGCGGTCTCATGAATACGTTCGAACAGGTGGTTAAGAACGTCTTCGAGCCTTTATTCGAGGTGTCCAAGGACCCTTCAAGCCATCCGAAATTGCACATCTTTCTGCAAAGGGTGATCGGTTTCGACAGCGTCGATGACGAAAGCAAAGTCGAGCGACGCCTGTTCAAGAAGTTTCCTGTGCCGAAGGTATGGGACTCGAAACAGAATCCTCCGTACAGCTACTGGATCTACCACCTGTTCTCCAACATGGCGTCCCTCAATGCGCTCCGAAAATGCCGTGGTTTCAACACATTCGTTCTACGCCCGCACTGCGGCGAAGCTGGCGACAGTGAACATCTCGCCGTTGCTCTACTATGCTGCCATAGCATCAGCCACGGTCTCTTGCTGCGCAAGGTCCCGCTCCTGCAGTACATTTTCTATTTGGAGCAGATTGGAATCGCCATGTCGCCGCTCAGCAACAACGCCCTCTTCCTGGCTTATGAGAGGAATCCATTTTACCAGTACTTCCGGCGGGGATTAAACGTGTCACTTTCCACGGACGACCCTCTGCAGTTCGCTTTCACCAAGGAGCCGCTGATGGAAGAGTACGCTGTGGCGGCACAAATCTACAAGTTGAGCTCGGTAGATATGTGCGAGCTCGCTAAGAACTCAGTCAAGCAGAGTGGGTTCGAGACTGCGATCAAGGAGCAGTGGTTGGGACCCAACTTCAAGCTCCCCGGCAAGGCAGGTAACGCAATGGTCAAGACGAATGTGCCAGATCGCCGAGAGGAATTCAGGTACCAGACGCTTCTTGAAGAACACGACATGTGAGTGTGGCAGAGATGCCGGCTTCAGCACAAATCACGCAGCCACCTAACAATGATCCCAGGCTTCGCAAGTACATCGCATTTGGCGCCAAACGCTCCTCTGAATCCATGACCAGCGCGGATCAACAAAGCATTGCCCAGACCATCATAGCTGGGCAGCAAGCTGTAGCTGCGTCCGCTGTGCAAGGACAGGGTGAGAGGGAGCTTGAAATGGATGCGTCTACTGCTGGAACTGTGTCCCGCAATGACGTTATGGCTTCCCCTGGCAGTCTCTTATCAACTAGGGAGGAATCGTGGTCTGCTGACGCCCACACTTCGGGTCAGGACCCCAGGCTTTTCCCAGGTGTCATCAGTCGCGGACAGACGGGCAGCAGCAGTCTGTTCCACGATGACAGTCAGCCGTGATGGGCGAGTCCTCGAGGCGAGCCGTATCGCAGGTGGAAGCCAAGTCGCTAAGGATATACGCAGGGGGCCAAGGGCGGGTTAAAATCGGGATGGTTCTTGGAAATAGGGCACGTTTAGACCGGGACTATCATTCTCTGCCAGGAGTTGGCACTCGCGCTGTTGATGAGGGCGCGTCTAGTTGGTTGTCACAGCATTCGTGTACACTTGTCTGGACGTGGCGACCCATTTGGGATAAGTGATGAAGCAAGTGAGACGAAGACGAGTTTGGAAGCAGCCGAGGCTGGCGATAGCATTAAGATCAAACATGGATAACCCTCTTAAGCGAAGTCGTCGGCATGACGGGTCCCATCTCAGTGAATCCTGACTTATCTGGCGCCTCAAGGAAACAGCTCGGCCATTAGCCAAACTGTTACGTCGGCTATGGATGTGATACGTAAATGAGTGCGCCCTCTTTACTCCCGTCCTTACAGGAACGTACCCGACATGACGAGAATTACACAAGATGACAGGCGGCGGTCCCAGCTGGGAAAGGTATCTTATCTTATTACATGCCACCCAGACCTAAAATAAAGATGCACATCCCCGTAGTGCCAATTCTTAAGCACTATAACAACCTTAGTAGAAATATGTGGGTTGCGTAAACGGTGGCGGCATGGTACTATATATAGTATAGTGCTAAGGTGGGATATAGTGATAGATATAAAGGACAGTAGTAGTATAGTATTATAGATTAACGCGGTGCTATAGGCTAGTATAGCGCCATAAGGTGCTAAGGGTGCTAGAGGTGCTATAGTAGGTGCTAGGTGCTAGGATTAGGTCTAGGTGCTATTAGGTTTTATAGGTCTATATGTAGTTATATATTTATTTAATATATATCTATTTAATATATTACTACCTAGCTACCTAGCTAGGCTACTAGCTAGCTACTATACTAGCCCGCGCTTAGACTAAAAGATACCTAAGTCTAAATCCTACTACCTAGTTCTAAATCCTACTACTACTAAGTCTAAATCCTACTACTACTAAGTCTAAATCCCTTATATAAACCTAATATAAACCTAATTTTAAATCTAACTATTTAGTAATTATTATAAAGCTAAAATACTAACTTAAAAGTTAGTTATTACCTATTTAATTAATATAGTGATTTATATACCTTTTTATTCCTTAGTAGATAACTTAATAAGATCTAATAGATAAGGTAATATAAGAACCTAATATATTAGTAATATAATGTTTTATAGTGCTATAATTAATTATTAGTTAGGGTGAAAATTATTAACCTAAATTAGGAGGTATACCTCTAATACTAGTCTATTATTAGTAATATTTAACTCTTATTATATTAGATAGCTATAATAGATTGCCTATGAGTATAAGTTATTAACTATATTAATTTATATATATATACCTTAATAATATCTATTTATTAAATAAACTTAATACGCTAGGTAACCTATATCTATTAGTAATATAGAGCCTCCTTACTATTAGTACTAGATATTAGCTTAGGCTCCTTATTATTAATAATATACTAGCCTAAATTAGGTATAACTATAGGTAAGCTAATAATAATAGCCTTACTATTATTAATATATAGTAGGTTAAGATCCTAGTAGAGGTTATTAGAGATAATTACTTCTATTAATATAAAGAATATATACTAGCTACTATTATACTTATAGGTAAAGACGCTATTAATATAACTAAGATAGTACTTAAAGTTTACCTCCTCCTTATCTATTAACTTAGCGCTAGGTTACTTAAACTTAATATAATTATTAATCTTAAAAGTATAGTAGTAGAACTTACTAAGGTATTATATATAGTTAGCTTATTTAGATTAGGCTTTATTTTAGTATAGCTACTTAATAGCCCTCCTATATATTAATAGCTTTATTAGCTCCTATTACTATAGCTTAAACCGTCTACTTTAGATAGGCTAACTTTAGTATCTAAGCTTATTTAGGTCCTACTATAATAGACTTATTTCTATAGTAATAGGAATAGAGTTAATAAGGGGTAAAGTCTCTAAGTAGTTTATATAAACTCTTTATATCTCTCTAGGTAGTCCTTATAAGCTATCTATATATATTTATATAATATATTTACACTACGTTCAAGCTATATCTTAAGCTCTAAGCTTATATTAATATTATAAGTTATTATATAGAGCTTACTTAGAGGTAGTAGGAACCTAATAAGAACTTATTATAAAGGTAGTAGAAAGTTACTATTTAAGCTTAATAAGCTCTATTTTAGCTTAAACTTTAAACTAAGTTAGACTTTATATTAATAGCCTTAAGAAATAATAGTTAAACTTTTAACTATAACTCTATAGCTTAAATTACTACTCTAAGTTACTAAGTATAAACTCTAAATAAACTTTAAGCTATAAGAGCTAAGACGCTTTAGAAGATAAGATATTTATAATACTAAACTCTAAAGATAAGATATCTATAATATTAAACTCTAAAGATAAGATATCTATAATAATAAACCTTTAATAGTAAGGGATAGCTAATAAGACTTAAAAAAAATATAGAGTAAGTATAAGATAATTTTAAGTAAAGTATAGGGGAAATATAGAAGAATATTAAGACTATAATATACCTATCTATAAAAGAAACCTTTAAGAACTATTAGAAAATTAATAAATAAGAAAGGCTATATATACTTAAGATATTATAATTATAGTAATAAGCCTTATAAAGAGAGTTATAAAATAGTTTATAGTATTATAATATATAGACTAAGAGACTTTAGTTATTATTTATTAGGTATTAGATCTTATAAATCTTATTTACTTTAATATCTCTAATAATAGCTATATTATAATAGTTATTTTACTCCTTTTTATTAGTTAGTAGTAATTTAGGCTCCTTAAAGTTATTATTATTTAAACTTAAGCCTACTATTTAGAGTAGATCCTATTAGTTAGATTAAGTTATAATACTCTTAAATAAAAGAGGATAAATATAGTAGATATATTTTATCTAACTAGTTAGACTAAAGTAGAGTTTATTAAAAGCGCTTTGAATTAAAAGCTAATAGGTTATCTAAATATTAATCTTTAATAGTAGGACTTATTTAACTTTATATAGGTTTATCTTATATATAATATCTTTAAATAATCTATAAAGTAATAAAATTAGTTATAATCTAGTTAGAATGAATAATATTTAATAAGTACTTACTACTTATTATATTTTATAGCTTACTATAACTTAATATAGAAGCTAGATAATAAAGGTAGATATAAATAGGGAAAATTCTATAGAGCGGAAAGATATATATAACTTAATATATATACCTTTAGACTTAACTTAGAGTTAGATCTAATATTTTATTAGTATTAACTAATATCCTACTATAAATTAAAATACTAAGATAAATAAATAGAAACTATAATAACTTATTAATATTTATTCTCTCTAATTAAGGTATTTAGGTTAAATATATAAGTATACTCCTTAATAAACTAGTTATAATATATATTAATATAAATATTTAGCTAAATAGTATTACTAATCTAGTCTAACTTCTTATTTAGATTAACTTTCTAAATTACTTTATTTTAGCTATATTATATAGGCGCTATAGCTAGATCTAGCTTATTAGGTTTCTCTAGCTATTTATATTATAAGGCCTATTATAGGATCTCTCTAAACTCTCTATCTCTAGTGCTATCTAGCGCTATATCTATTAGATACTTTTCTAAAGTCTATATAAATATAGACTTTATAGTTATATCTAAGGCTAATAAAGTAATAGAAGTTTTATATAACTATATTAGTATTTTAGCTTACTCTTTAGCTAATTAGAAAGAAGCTTAAATATAGAGTTATTAATATATATAGTAAGTATCTATAGTATTATTATAAGTATTATTATAATTATTACTATTATAAATAGTTATAAATAGTATAAATATAGTATTACTTTTAGCTATAATAATAGCTATAGTAATAATATATTAAATAGAGGTATAACCCTTAAGGGCTAAGTAAAGTATAGCTCTATTTTAGAACTTAGTCTTAATATAGCCCTCTTTTAGCTAAGTATTAAGTAGACCTAAAGTAATAATAGACTACTATATATACTCTAATAAGCTATAGCTTCTAAAGTAATTAATAGAAGAGGGAATATAGTTCTAACTAAATATTAACTTTTATAATTATATAAGATAACTATATTTAGTCTTTATAGTGCCTATTAGAATGCTATAGATAAAGAGGTTATAGAATAGATTAATAAGACTATTATATTTAAAATAGGTAGTATTAAGTATCTATATTATTATAGGGTTAAGAGTAAATAAGATATCTTTAAGTATAGATAGCTTAGTTATTCCCTATTAGGAGTAATACTCCTATTATTCTATAGCTATTAGTAAGCTCTCTATATAATAGTATATCTCTTAGACTTAATAGTAAAAGTAACTATAAGTAATATTATTAAATTTAATTATATACTCTAGCTTTATTTCTTAAATAGCTTAAATAGATATCTTCTTTTTAATATAGTAAAAGTAATAAAACTTTATAGTAGTTAGTCTAAAGGTACTAGCGTTATTATTTTATTATAGTATATTACTAATATAAGTTAATATAAAAACTAATAGAAATATCTCTTTATTATTAATTATAATATTTATACCTTTATTTAGTAGTATAAAGATCTTTAAAGTAGTCTTAATAACCTCCTTAAAGACTAATCTATAAGGACTAAGGAAGATAGGAAAGATATTAGTATAATAGTTATAATCTTAGTAATTAAGGCTAGCTAGCATTATATAGAATTTAATAAGGGATCTCTATATATTCTAAAAGAGGCTAAATCTATTAATAAATATTATAATAAAATAAGAAATAACCTCTTTACTATTATTCTTTATTTAGTCCTACTTATCTATATATAACTTCTAACTATAGTACTTAAGCTTAAGCTTAGCTTAAATAGGGTAGGTATAATATAAAGAGTTAACTTCTTTATTATTACTAATAATATAGTAAATAAGGAAATAATTAAAAGATTTCTTAGATATAGGTTACTTTACTAAGTATTTTTAATATAGCTTCTTTAGTCTATATAACTTATTATCCTTTAGGTTAGGAGTAATATAACTTAGGTTATTTAGATCCTTACCCTAATAAATATCTCTTATAATAGGGTAGATCTTAATAGTAAACTCTTAAGGGATATAATAATTATTATCTATTAATAGAATAATCTTATTATTAGCTATAGAAGCTATTAAGTTATTATTACTTATTATCTTATTAAGCTTATTATTACTTTTCTTAAATACCTCTTATATATATAGTATAATAGTACTATATAGGGTCTTTAGGTTATAGTTCTTTTAAGATTAAAAGTCCTTATTAACGCTATAGACTCTACTAATATATAACTTATCTTTATTAATATTATTACTTTAATAGGTATATTAGTAGTTATTATAGCTATAGATAAAGTAGATAAAGTTTAATAGGAAGATTATATCTTTAACCTTATCATTAAGTCTAATAAAGTATATATAGTTACTTAATATAGTTTATATAGATCTTAACTAGCTATATAAGTAAAAGAGCTTAATTAGCTAATTAATAAAGTATATTATATTAAAGTATATATTCTTCTTAATATTAAAAGTGAGGATTAATATAAATAGACTAATAGAGTTAAAAAAGTAAAGCTTTATAGTAATAGTTATAGTTTATAACTCCTTTATCTTCTCTCTTTATATCTCTAATATAGATAGTAACTTTTTAATCTTTAATAGTATATCTATAATATATATTATAATAAGTAGGAGCTATTATAAAATAGACTTTTTAGTTATTACTAAGGCTTTAAGTAGCTACTTAATTAGTATTTACTTCTCTTAAGGATTAGATAGGAATATAAAAATCTCTTAAAGGATAGTCTAGTCTATATTACTTATACTATAAAGATAAGCTATAAGACTAAAAGTAAGCTTAAAATTAGTTAGGGGGTAGTTAACTTATTTAAAGGGGATAACTATAGATATATCTTAAGTAGTAAAGTCTAATACCTAAAGAGATCTAGAGATAGGTAGTAGTAATAGAAATCTAAATAATATAGATAGTATAGATACCTATAATATATTAGCGCTAGGGTAGATAGTAATAGTAATATTAAAAAGCGCTTAGGATATATTAATATTAATATTATCTACTATACTAGTAAAGATAGTATTATTATTACTATTAAAGATAAGGTTATTATATTTAGTAGCTACTCTAAGCTCTAACTTATTAATTTTATTATTAATAATATCTACTTTAGAAAGGATAGAGTTAATATTAGTAGTATTATCCTATTTAACGTCCCCCCTATTAGACCCTTATACTATAGGCTCCTAATCCTAATTAAAGTTAAAAATACTAAGGTTATTATAGCTTATTTTAAGGTTACTATCTTTATCTATAACTTAAGAGGTACTATTATCTTCTTAGGATTATATTATAATATCTTATAATTATCTAGATATATCTTTAGATCTATAGCTAACTCTAATCCTAGGGACCTTATAATTTAAGTTAAGTAGCTATAGAGAATTACTAGAAAGGTTAATATACTTAGGACCTATAATTACTAATAAAACTAAAGTTATTAAACTATAATTATAGTAGTAGAAGATATAGAGATTTTAATAGTTAAGGAGTTATTAAGGGAAATTAGGTATATAAAATAACTATATAAAAAGAGAAGAGAAGAGTAGAACTATAATTAGTATATTATTACTATAGTTACTTTTAGTAGTAGTAGTAGTAGTGCGTCTAGATATAGCGCTAGCTAGAACTATAATAATAAGTAGTATAATCCTCTAGAGAGAGAGACTTTAGTTATAAAGCCTACCTCTTAGTATTATAAGGTATATTAATATTCCTAATAAGTATTATATAATTATATTATTATTACTATACTAATATATTACTTATAGAGAAAGGCTACTTAGGAGTCTCCTACTAGTCTATTTTAGACTAAGGGTAGTATTATTCCTAGCACCTTAACTAGCTCCCTTATTAATTAGACTTCTAGCCTTATTATAACTAGCCTTTAGTTTAATAGCTTATCTACTTTAGCTTCTATTTCTAATATAGATATTTAAGCTACTTACCTTTAGCTTACTTATAAGCTATTTTATATTAACCTTATTAAGATATAAGAGGAGCCCCCTCCTACCCTTATATAGAATAAGAATATAGAAAAGGCTATTATTATTAGATTTAAGGGTAATATAGAGGGTAATACTAATAATACTAATAATAATAATAATACTTCTACTACCTCTAGAAAGAAGCTACTTTTTAATATAACCTCTAAGGAGTCTATTTACTTTAATATTATTATTTATAAAATATTATTTATTTAGATATTAAAGGGCTTTATTAGCTTCTATATTAAGAAAGCTTTATCTTAAACCTCTATAATAATAATATATTATATTAGTATTTAGAAATACCTTAAAGAGCGCTTTAAGAATATAAAGTTAAAGTTCCTCTAATATTATACCTATATAAGTCTACTACTTTTTTAATACTTTTATATAACTAACCTTAATATAGACTCTTATTATTAAGCTTATTAAGTTTTACTTTAAGATTCTTAACCTTATCTATATTAATATTCTTAAGTCTAATTAATAGCTAATAAACTTCTTTACCTAGAGGCTTAATATTATTATCTTTAAGGCTATATTCTTCTATATAAAGGATATTATTAACTTTAATTATATAAAGAGGGTATAAAGCTATAGTTTCTACTTTATTAAGATTATCTTCCTTAGTATTATCTCCTTAATGCTTTAGCTTTAGATTAATAAGGATAAAATAAATATATTTAGTAATAAGGGGAAGTATCTTAAGATTAGTTTTAAGTCCTAAAAGAAGGATAATAACTAGTATATACTTATCTAAGAGAGCTTTAATAGCTAGGGCTATATAGATAAGTTTATATATATATTAATAAAGTCTTTTATAATCTATATAACTAATATACTATTTAATAAGAGAGCTACTACTATTAACGTTAAGTAAGCTTATACTTACTTAATTATAGTATATTATATTTATCTTTTATAGATTAGATTTAATCTTATTAACTTAAGGATAAAACTAACCTCTCTTACTCCCTCTTAATAATAATAATATCTTTAGTAGTAGCTTTAATAGTGTATATAATAATAGCTCTTTTATATTTAAGTCCTTTAAGTATACTTTTATTCCTAGTAATGATCTTTATATTTAGTCTATAAATACTATAATCCTAAAGTCCCCTCTTAAATATAAAGGTAAGTAGTACTAAGCTATAATAGTAGTTATTTATTTTATATCCTATTATAATTATTAAGCTACTTTTATTTCTATATATTATAATACCCTTACTCTATCTTTAGATATTATATTACAATTAGTAGTTACTAAATATATTCTTCTAAGGGGGGTTATATAACTTAACTTTCCTATTTAATACCTAGCTATTACCTATCTATCTCTATCTATTAGTATAACCTAAATAATATAAATAATAGAGAGCTAAGTAAAATACCTATTTCTAGGCTTAATTCTTTACTTTCTTATTCTTAATATATTTTTACTCTTTATTTATAATAGTTAAGGTTATAAGTATTAACTTTAGGAATCTAAGCTTCTTAATACTTACGCCTTATCTAGCCTAACTAGATTTTTTATTTAGTTTTTATTAGTAATTTATTATTATAATTATAATTATTATTATTATAAAGTATAAATTTAGAAGTTTAAATTATATATTATTAATTATAGTTACTAACTTAATCCTAATTATATAAGTATAGCGTCTAACCCTTAAGTATAAACTCTAAGTTATTTAAAATCTTAAAATAATAATCTAAAAAGTTTATATTATAAATAAATAGAGAAAAGTAGCTAATAATTTTTTATAAACTAAGGCGTTTATTTTAGAAACTTTATTATAATAATAATATTAAGAGCTATTATACTAGTAATTTTATTAGATTAAGTACCTATATAGTATATTTCCTTTACTATATTTTCTTTTTACTTTAGTATACTAAATAGTCTATTAGATTATTATATTATTATTAAATATTCTAGTGTTTTTAATTCCTTTATAACTATAGCTAGTAATAATTACCTAGTTATACCGCGTTTACCTACTAAGAGTGAGATTATAATTAAAGAGCTAGCCCTCTAAGGAATTAGTATTAAAAGTATTAGACCTAGCGCTACTAAAGCTTATTATTATATTTATCTATAGATTATAAGCAACTAGATAGCTAAAAGTAATACTAAGGATAATATTAAGTAAGAGAGTAGTAGTAGTAAGGAAGACTAAAAGACTAATAATACTAATAATATTAATATATATAATAAGTCTAGTAATAATAACGCTATTAACCTTATTAATACCTTTTAGTAATATTAATATTACTAAGAGGAAGCTAAGCGTTAGGCTTATATAGATAAGGACTTAGAGGAGTACTATAGTTAGCTACTAGCTATATTTAAGAAAGATAAGGATAAGGATATAGATAAGTAGTAATAATTATATTATAATAATAATATATTAAGATAATAAGTAATAGAAATATAAAAGAATTAATTACTAAGCCTTATTAATATATTACTATTATATTATATTAATTAATTATAGATATTATGAAAGCTAATATAAAAGCTAATATAAAAGCTAAATATAATATTTAACTAGAAACCTATAGCGCTAGGTTAGATACCTCTAGTACTATATAGCACTTTAGTTAGCACTTGTACTATAATCTAGATACTAGTAGAACTAATAGCACCCTATAATACCTATATACTAATTAAGGTACCTATAGCACCTAGCACCCTTAGCACTAGCTAGCACCTAACGGAACACTACCCCTACTATATTAGCACTATATCCCTCTATAGCACCCTGCCGCCACTGTGGGGACACCGTTTAGAGAACCCACCATTTTCCACTAAGGAACTATGTCAGCTTAGCCAACGTACAGACAGCCAGTACAGAGAAAACACCCGGAGTAGGTAAGCTCGCCCAGCTAGCGCCAGCCAGCCCCCACCTCATCCATCCCAGGTCCCAACCTAATTACCACCTACCTTACCTAAGGTAACCTAACCTACCAAAGTGCCCCAGCCCCCAGTCAAGTCAAGTGTGGCAGTGGCAGCCGCAGTGGCACTCCATCCAACCCAACCTACCTTACTAGACTGTGCCGCTGGTCACAATCTCGGAAGTTGGAACTTTGACCCCCAAATGCACCACCGCCAAACACCTTACCTGAAAGTGAAGATAATGTCTTGCGGATACCCGGCCTACTACTCCCGTTGACAAACCCATTTGACTCAAGGTACGCCCAACCGCCGTGTCTGCTCGTCGTCGCCTTTGGTTTCATTCCTGTTCAAGGCTGCCTTGGCCTTGCCCTGGTCCATCCCGACTGACGATATCCCCAGGATTTCGTTCTTACATCACCACCAAGGCCCACGATCCGATCGATATTTGCGACTCAAACAGAAACCGCCAATCCTTCATCTCTCCGTCGTCGTCGCCGGCTCCCATTCAGCCTCGTCTTCGGGTCAGCTCAGCGCCGACCTTCTCCGGCTGGCAGGTTGCCTCGATATCCCGACACTACACAGCTGTCGTTCCATGACGTGTAAGCTTGTCTTATCCGGCCCCGTCCTGGACCTTTTGCATCGCGGCTCTCCGCCGAAATCCATCATGCACTCACTGTCTTGCTCCGGCCGGCCTTAAGCTTTTCTACCTTGCCACGTCACTCATCTCTCTGTTGCCTGCGAGTGCGGGCTTTCCACAGCTGAGATGTCGTGTTCGGGCTGCATCGCGACTGAGTGAATTTCGGTCAATATGACAAACCCTTCGTCACTACTGCGCGTTGTCTCTAGCAGGAGCATTTCTAACGAATTTTGCGTTATAGGAAACCCAACACTCGATTCGACTGAGTCTTTTCTGTCCCGAGTTTCCCGCCTCCGGGGACGCCGGCATCGAGCTTCGAAACCCTCCCACAACCGTGCCGACCCTCGCAATTGCTGCGACAGGACCGTTCCATCCTGATGATCCGCGACTTCATCACGTCAATACATCCGTCGCTTGATCAATTACGTTGCATCTGAACCAGTCGCTCTCCCTACTTGAGTCATCATGGGTTTTCTAGGAGTCTACAAGGCCATATACGACTATGCGCCACAAGCTGAGGGCGAACTCGCGATTGCCGATGGAGATGTGCTCTACATTCTGGAGAAGAACTCGGAAGACGATTGGTGGAAAGCCAAGAAGAAGGCCAGCGCCGATGATGAAGAAGAGCCCGAAGGCTTGGTTCCAAACAACTATGTTGAAAAGGTAGCTTCGTCTCTTGGGTCCTAGCTTACGCAGTCCTAACTCTTGCGCAGGCCCGACCCCTAGCAAAGGCACGCGCATTATACGAATACACCCGCCAGACCGACGAAGAGCTCTCGTTTCCTGAAGATGCCGTCATCGACGTTTTCGATACATCCGATCCTGACTGGATTTTGGTCGGTCTGGAGGGCGAGTATGGCTTTGTCCCCTCCAACTACATCGAATTGGGTGAGGCGGAAGAGCTCGCTCCCGAGCCCTCGCCACCCCCAGCCTTACCGTCGCGTTCTTCTGCCGTCGCGCCTTCCGACGCCAATAACTACTCGGAAAGACCCGAGTCTGCCTACTCGGCCGCTGGTACCCAAGCGAACCCAGCCGCTACTTTGGCTGGAGTGATGGCTGGACGCTCCGCTCCCGCTCCTGCTCCTCGCGCCGCCAGCCCCCCGCTATCGCCTCAATCTCCGTCAGAGCCGTCAGACGACGAGCCTGTCAGAAGTCCGGCTTTGCCCGCGAGACCAATTTCTCAGGCTACCCCTGTTCCAGCTCCAGCTCCCGCACCTACGCGCATTCAGACACAGAGATCAATAGATACACACCTATACGACAATTCTCCCGAAATCGAGGAGCCCCCTTATCGTGCGCCCGGCGGTTTCCATATGTACAACATCAATGAGATGGTGTCCGTGATGGGGAAGCGCAAGAAGATGCCCACCACCCTCGGTGTCAATCTGGCGACTGGAACCATCTTGATTGCCCCTGAACGCACCCAGGATGGCCCCTCTCAAGAATGGACTGCAGACAAGATGACGCACTACTCCCGGGAGGGCAAGCACGTCTTTCTGGAGCTCGTCAGGCCAAGCAAGAGCGTAGATTTTCACGCGGGTGCCAAGGATACCGCTGAGGAAATCGTGAGCGCTCTAGGTGAATTAGCTGGTGCTGTTAGAGCCGAGGGTTTGAGAGAAGTCATTATGGCAGGTGCTGGAAAGTCCCAAAAGAAGGGGCAAGTGCTGTACGACTTCATGGCCCAAGGAGACGACGAAGTGACGGTTGCCGTTGGCGACGACGTCGTTATCATTGACGACACCAAAAGCGAGGAATGGTGGCAAGTTCGACGCGTCAAGAACGGAAAAGAAGGGGTGGTGCCAAGCAGCTACATTGAGATCACAGGCTCCATCACCCCGCCGTCTAGTAACACTGGCATCAACGCTGCCAAATCAACTGTCGAGCAGAACCGCCTGGAGGAAATTCGATTGACAAAGGAGGCTGTCAAAGCCGCTCAGAGGGACAGCTCACAGCAGGTAGGGCCAGGAATGCCTCTACCAAAGCGAGGCAGCAGTCTTATGGCAAGTGAAAATGGTAATAACAACTATGGACAGCGGAGTAAACGCGAGAACGGTCGTGGCGAAGGCGGTACCCAGCGCTCTGGGAAATCAAGTAAGTCAAGACGTGACTTCGAATCAACTCCGCAGATGCACGTACACGTACTCACGTTTGGGACGTAGAGCCGGACCCCTCCAAAGTCAGGACGTGGACCGACCGATCGAAGTCCTTCAGTGTCGATGCGCAGTTCCTTGGACTCAAGGACGGCAAGATCAATTTGCACAAGATGAACGGCGTCAAGATCGCAGTGCCGGTAGCCAAGATGTCGGTGGAGGATCTGGAGTACGTCGAACGAATCACCGGCATTTCCCTGGACGAGGACAAGCCGTTGTCCAACGTGAAGAAGAACAGAGCATCCCAGGCCGCTGCAGCCAGAGGCTCACCCGCCACGGGGATTGGTGCATCGATCGGCCAACCACAGAAGCCTGAGTATGACTGGTTCCAATTCTTCCTGTCTTGTGACGTCGCCGTCGGCTTGTGTGAGCGCTATGCGCAGGCATTCTCCAAAGATTCCATGGATGAAAGCGTCCTTCCCGATGTCGACGCTTCTATCCTACGCAACTTGGGACTTCGCGAGGGAGACATCATCAAGGTTATGCGAACGCTGGATCAAAAGTTCGGCCGCATCCGTGGAGGCGACAAGGCCAGCGCAGATGGAGACGGTGGTTCTGGGGGTCTTTTTTCCGGTCCTGGCGGCGCCTTGCGGAACAACACTAGGAAGGGCAGGCCGGCACCCGCTGTCCAGACAAGCGATGTTGTTGACCCTAAGGCCTTTGCCAGTAAAGACGACGGTGCGGCCCAAGAGTATGCATCAAAGTCGCCCGCATCAGCGTCGACGGACGCGGCAGGTCAGAAGAACGGCTTCGATGACGATGCGTGGGATGTGAAGCCGACGAAACAGCAAGAACCGCCCGCGCCCGCTCCCGCACCGGCTCCCGCGCCTGCTCCTACTCCGGCTCCCGCCGCGACACAGGCTCCCGCCCAACCTGTCCAGCAGCCTACCCCGGCTCCGCAGATGCCAGCTTTAACCAGCTCCATGCAGGAGCTATCTCTTCTAACCCAGCCTTTAGAACCTCAGCGAACTGCGCAGCTTCCGGCGCCAAGTCCGGCGGTCACACAGCCTCCAGCATCGGCTCAGGCTCCCCAGCCGACCGGGGCCACTCCATCGTTCTTTGCCACGGTCCGACCAAACCCTACCGCAGTCCAGTCGCCGCAGCAGCCTGTACAGAGGCAAAGGCCCGCACCTCCGGCTGCGGCGGCAAACCCAGGCGCGCTGATGCCTCCTCCTCCTCCGGCACGGCCCTTGTCGGCTCCTCAGTCAGCCCAGCCCAGTGCCTTTGCACCGCCGCCTTTGGCACCTCAAATGACGGGTTACCAAACTCAAGTCGCGCCACCAGGTCAAAGCTTGCACGAGATGAACCAGGCTCGTATGCAGCAGCAGTTCGCGATGCAGCAGCAGCAGATGCCGCAACCACAGATGAACTTCCCCGTGCCTCAGCAGCAGCCTATTCCAGGGGTGATGGGCTTCAACCCGAACATGCAGCAAACCGGTGGACAGCAGTTTATGCAGTCCATGCAGCCAATGATGACAGGGGCGCCTGCACAGAGTCCCTTCGCCGATCCCCATCGTCAGAGTCAATTCTCTCCAATGCAGACGCAGCCCACTGGCTTCCCGGGGCAGTACGGGACCCAGCAGGGATTTAATTCTCAGCCAACCGGCAGCATCAATTCATTCTTGCCACCTGCCATGGAGCCGCAGCGGACAGGTATGCCGGGTTTTCAGCCGCAACAGACCGGTTTCCAACCTCAGCAGACGGGCTTTGGGGGGTTCAACAACATGGCTGGCGCTGGTCTTGTTGGTGCTCCGGCTCAACCTCTGCAGCCGCAAAAGACAGGGCCCCCACCTCCCGTACGATTTGGTGTTACAGGAGATGCGAAGAAGTTGATGCCCCAACCCACAGGGCGGCGGGCCAACCTCTCCCAAGCAAGTAAGTCATTCGTTCCCTCTCCTACGGTCAATCGCGCTTGCGGACTAACACCTGCTTTCAGCTCCAAACAATCCTTTCGGTTTCTAATTGTACCTGCATCGACGTAACTGATAACCAGTATATTCTGGTTTGCAGCGAGCGAGATCTTTTGGTTGTGTTTTCTCTTTCTGGACACGCCCTGCATAGCATAGGTGCACTGCAGATATGCTCACCGCCGTTATACCAGCCTCTACGCCTAGATGTACTTAATATTATTTTCACACTTGCACGTATTGATTGATGTGAACTCCTGATCGTAATTCGCGACATCGCGTGCCATTTCCCAGATGTTTTCCGGCTCTTTAGTTGGGCATGAGTCTGAGTTTTCGAAACACGCTGAGTTCTCAACAGAGCTTCGTCCACGATCTGATCTGACAGGTATGTGCTCTCTCGTTCCGCGTTCTGCAGTGGGTTGATGTTGCCAGCGGAGCACCTGAAATAGTCACAAGTTGTCCACAAACGGCATATGTGAATAACCCTGAAAGTGCACGGGAATCCGAAGAGTTGATAGAGAACAAAGACATGGCCAAAAATGTTTACTGAACTCCGAGACTGCCAACCCAATGCGCGTAAGAGAGACGAAGCTGCAATCAACATGACATGCTGATTGCCGAAATCTATGGAAACCTTGCTTGAAGACGGACTGCCCCCATCTTCCCCTCCAGTGTCGAAAATTGCGCTAGTGCAATATGTGTTTGTCTATTACGTACATTTTCATGCCTTTCGCCGCCGAATGGGGGTCTGTCCGGAGCGGGATGATGTCTTCGAGGCCGAGGACTCGGTGATGGCAACCTTCTCGGATGACTGGACCGGCTGAAACCTCTTGCGCACAGCACGAATCATCATGACGAACCAGTAGAAGTTCAGCCCGTTGAGAGTGATATTACTTATGAGGTAGGTGAGGGCCAGCCAAGTTGGGACGGTTGACGTCGGCGTCGCAAATCTCATGACGCCAGTCGGGACCAGTACGGCACCGGTGTCGGGGTTGACGGGCAAGACGGGGTTGGCATCGATGGCGGCGAAGATATCGGAGAAGACTCTGTACGACTGATACGTTCCGTAGACGAGACGCGCGGAAAAGAAGCTGAAGAGGAGCATCAGGCCATTGTAAAGTTGAGCACGGGAGCCTGTCATGCCCAGCTTGTCGAAGAACCAGTGAATATTGAGGAAAGGGGTCGAAAGCTCCCAGAGAATAAAGACGCAGCCGTAGTAGTTGATGAACGGCCTCTAGAAGACACCAAAGGTTAGATGCTTGTCAGGAACGTGGGGCACAAGATGCAGCTTACGAATCCAAGGGAATAGACAAAAAGGGCGCTGACAGCGTGAGCAAGCGTGCCCAGGCCAAAAACATCCATGTTGCAGCTTGTGACCACTAAATCCCAAAGGAAGTAGCCGGTAGCGAGGGCCTGAATCAAGCCGGCAGGACCGGTGTAGCCCCAAATGCGCTCTTGCCAGTCCATCTGGCTGCGCTCTTCGTCGACATACATTGTCCAGAGGGCTAGGACGTTGATGAGGGTGCTCTGGAAGAATGAGACAACATGTGCGTCCCAGTTGACCCTCTTCTTCCTAGGCAGATCGGTATACTTGCGGCCGACGAGCAGGCGCGAGATCAAGGGAGATACCGGGTAATAGATGATCGAGTAGAGCACGGCGGCGGCGAGGACCTCGTGGACGTGGAGCGGCAGCGACGGGAGGGAGAGGAAGTCAGCCCATGGCTGTGTTGCCTTCACAAGCCATGGTATGGGCTCGAAAAAGAAAGGATCTTTCATGCTCTTGTCGGGCGTTTCTCGTAAACTTGTTTAGACGCAATCGAATATCGAGTCGAAGAGAAAAGGCGGGGAGAGCGGTTGAAAGTCGAGGAAGAAGACAGGAGGACGGGCGTGAGAAGACGCAGATTAGTCCTCAAACTCCGAATTCGAGTGGGCTGCTACGTGGTTTAAGAAGCGTCAGGCCTCGTTTGAGGACAATCGGTCAGTCGCCGGGTCGATCCAGTACCAGTCCGTCAGATGGCCAAGGCGGACGAGGCTGAACAAAAGAAGTGACCGGAAGAGTCTCGCGTGAGGTTGTGGGAAGGCGTTGGTGGCTGCTAGAGAAAAGCGCGGGGAGCTGAAGGATGACTTTGGCGGGTTGTTGGGAGGAGCTAGGCTGGATGGAGGAGGACCCTTGGAAGCTGGGCTTAATTAGTGTGTAAGGTTCCGAGAACTGTACTAGACAGATACCCGTGTGGACGGGGGCCGAGGCACGAATGAAGCTGGTACCTTGAGGTCAGGTACCTTACCAACTTACCTACCTAGGTACCTAAGGTAATGGAAGGTACTGCACTAGATGCCCACCTTACCTTAGGGCCCCGGCGTCCGCAGACGTGCTGCTCGGCTCGCGGGCACGAGATCAGGTCATTCATCATTGGTCTCTTCCATGTGTCAAGACCATCGGTAGGTAGTATGCATACTTGTCGTTTTAGATGTTAGGGCGCATGCTGCAAAGGTGGCAATCCGGTGATGCCATCACACGCGACTGCTGCATTCCATCGCTAGACGGCGTTGCGTAGGTAGAGAAGACCCAATGGAAGGTGTCTACGGCGAGGCCTTCCTACTGAAGTAGGTAGGCCCGTACCTCCTAGGCTACATAAACGCAACTGTTTGTAGTTGCCGTTTAGTTACATAATCGCGTAACGTCGGATTTTCCCATAAGCACATGTCCACCTACTTCGGTACAGTAATGCCCACACCCAAAGCACCACCTTGCCAGAAGGTTGCTCTCATTGCGACCGACCTATATCTACGCTTGCCTCGACCAACGCCGCGCCTGGTATACTTAGCGATATCCAAATGTGAACAAACGCGTCTTGTCGATGTTGACGGTCAAATCATGGCCGATCTCCTTCTCGATTTGCTCGACACCAGGCAGGCCACTGTGCCCGACTGCAACCCAACGCCGAGAGAGACCAAGTTGGCATATCTGACCCATCTTGCCGACCAGAGCCCAGCAGCACTCGCTTTGACGGAGCCCCAATTGCTCTCCCAGTCATCCCAATCCCTCCTTCTATCTCTGCAAGGGGTTGCAAAGCGCTCACATAAGTCTGTCATCGACTCGGCTTCACAACACACTACTCTGGCTCGCACCCTGCCGACTCTGGTTACTGATACGGCCGACCTTCGCAATGCAATTCCCAAGCTCGACGCGGAAGCTCTGCGTTTCTCAACAACCTACAGCAAATCCGCTGAAAATGAGCATCTCGCTGAGAGGAAGCGCGCCTTGTTGTTACTACGCAACGTCGAGCGGCTCGTTGACGTTCTGGAGCTTCCCACATTACTCTCCTCCGCCATCAACACGGTCCCAGCAAACTACGCCTCGGCCTTGGACTTGAACGCCCACATACGGCGCCTGCACGGCCTATATCCAGACTCTCCTCTGGTCGACTTGGTTTCCCGCCAGGCGGACGAAGCCATCGTCAGAATGACGGCTGATCTCATCACCGCTCTCAAATCACCAGGGCTCAAGCTGGCCGCCTCTCTACGCACCGTTAGCTGGCTGAGAAGAGTTCTTCCGGATCTATCTTCCATGAGCTCTGCCAGCCGCGACTCTCAAGAGCATACGCTCTCCCTCCTATTTCTCTGCTGTCGTGTTGCCACCTTGGACGCGACGCTTGGTGCGCTAGAGCCTCTCCGCGAGCTCGCCGACGAAGAGAGACTGAGACAGCAAGGCTCCAGCACGCAGTCATGGTCTGGCGGTCAACAGACGGAGAAGTATCTCAAGCGTTATGTCGAGATATTCCGCGAACAGAGCTTTGGCGTCGTTTCCATGTTTCGGAGCATCTTCCCCCAAACCAGTACACACTCGAATCAGCCAGATGACAGCGCTCAGGACCCCTTCCAGCCTTTGCCATCAACGCTGTCGACGTTCCCGCTTCATCTCGTCGAGATGCTTCTCGAAACCTTGAGTGAGTATCTTCCGATCATCAAGGATCAGGCCGCGCGAGACAGTATTCTGACCCAGGTCTTGTACTGCTCGGGAAGTTTGGGAAGACTTGGTGGGGATTTTGGCATACTGCTGGCGAGACTTGGAGACGATGAAGAAGGCGTCACGAAACAGTCGGAATGGGTCGACATCGTCAAGCGTCACCGGCTGCTGTCGGGCCGCCTCGAATCGGTCATTGGAGACTACAAAGGCCACGGGTCTAAGGAATGATGAGGAATGAGGCAATTCGTGCAAGAGAGAATGGACTCTCACGTTCAATGACTTATGTCTCCTAGCATGACCGCCAAGGACGAGGCAAATGTTTTGCGAGGTGTTGACTCAATCCACCGATGACACTTGCGACCGGGGAATCACGGGGTACATGCTGAACAGAGTCGGCCAGGGATGGCAAAATGGCAAATTAAAGACGCGCATAAAAGATGCCACTGAGGACACGGCGTACTCGGGTCATTCGGAGTATGATTAGGTGAATCACAAGACGGGGAGATCCGGTACCCTTTAACCTCATATAGATGCATAATATTATTTTATACGGCACAATGTGTGCGTTAACGTCAAAACCCCGCCCACTAGGAAACTACGGAGCTAGAAACTACCTAGTATTAAGGTAGGTATGTGTCTTGTCCGGTCGCCAACGCCTTGGAGAAATCAAAGCGGTGACCTGCAATAGTCGCCATATCCGCTCTGGCAGAAGTCTCGACCATTACCTTCGAGTGACAAAATGGCCTCGGCGCTCATGAACGGTTTTTGTTAACGTTTGCCTGCCCAACGCGAATTCCTTCTCCCAGTGCTCGCGTCCCAGCTGGCAAAGGTTCATCGAGCCGTGACGAGCTTTTCTGTTTGCTTCCCGCCACATCCTCATGTCTCAACAGGCGGTCTCGGGGCGTTCAAAGTCTTGTGAGTTCTCCCACTATGCTGCTCCGGGTTCCGTTTTCTCCTTAATATTTGCTGATTCCGTCATGCAGCTCGGCATTTTGTTGCTGGGTTGGGCTCTGGGGTGGCCTCGGCGGTGTTGCTTCAGCCATTAGACCTACTCAAGACGCGGGTGCAACAGTCAGGCCATCGTTCGTTGACATCCTACCTCAAGGAAGTGGCCGTTGCCCCAAACAAGATTCAGACGCTCTGGCGCGGCACAGTTCCTTCAGCACTCAGGACTGGGTTCGGCTCCGCTCTGTATTTTACCTCGCTCAATTCCATCCGCCAACATGTCGCAGAATCGCGCTTGTTCGACCAGGTTACAAGCCGGGCCGCCCATTCCTCGTCACTGCCAACGCTCAATCCGTCGGCCAACCTTGTCTCCGGCGCCGTCGCGAGGACCTTTGCTGGATTTGTCCTGATGCCATTGACAGTCATCAAAGTTCGATATGAATCGAATCTGTATTCTTACCAGTCTATTCTCGGTGCCTCGACCGACATTTACAAAACCCACGGCCTTCGCGGTTTCTTCGCCGGCTTCGGCGCTACTGCTGTGCGCGACGCCCCTTACGCAGGCATGTATGTACTATTCTACGAACTGCTCAAAAAGCGGCTGAGCGTCGTATCATCTCGGGGTCGGGAGGGGCAAGGCTTCAAGACCTCGCACGCAACCGTGGTCAACTTCAGCTCCGCCATCATGGCTGGTGCTACCTGCTCCGTCATTTCGAACCCCTTTGACGCTATCAAGACGAGAATCCAACTTCAGCCGACCATTTATCGAAACATGTATCAGGCTTGTCACAAGATGGTCACAGAAGAGGGCATTCGCTCACTCCTGGATGGAGTCATGCTTCGTATGAGCAGGAAGGCAATGAGCTCGGCTTTAGCCTGGACTGTGTATGAAGAATTGATTAGAAGATCCGAGCGCACCTGGCCCTCCACCAATACGACCACGAAGAGAGCACAGCCGTAGAATTGTCTTTGGCGCTCAAATACCCGCGAAAGTCTCACCTCACTTCGTTTGATCAAACAATCGCAACCTAGACGCCTCTCCCTGATGTTATGCACCAATGACGCCGAGCAACGCTTCACCGGCGTAGGCCATTCGAATTCCAACTCATGTTCTCCTCGTCACCGTCTGCATCGGATCAGGCTGGCTTCGCTCCCGCAAGATACATGAGCAATGCTGGGGACTTGCTCCTCTTGCGGTCGCTCTTCTTCCTAACCCATTCGAACTCGGGTTCGTGACGACGAGACTTCTTGTCCTCGATCTCCAGCACCAGCTTGGAAGACCGTTTCTCGCGAAGCGCCCTGGTATGCCTCCACAGGGTGTCTTGTTCCCACTCAGGAACCCATCGCTTAATCAGCACGTACTCGGGATCCTGCTGGATATCAGTAAAAATACACGAGCGAGTCGAGGTTGAGCTCCCACGTACTGTATCCAATTCCCACTCAACGCGATATGTCCTTAGCGTCTCGATCGACAGATGCTTCCGGGCCATGCGGGTGTAGGTCGGACGCTCAGCAGGTACCAGGGCATGCATATGCTGCTCATGGATATGGATGGGAGCGGGGGCGGGGGCGGGGGCGGGGGCAGGCTTCTGCTTTGGCGGCTGAGGAATCTTCTCCTTCTTCAGGATTGCGGCAATGGCCTTTTCGTCCAGACCCGACTTGATCAAATCTTCCTGGAGGCGCCTCCGATACTCTTTATCGCGTTCCTCCCTCTCCTTCTTCTCTTTGGCCAGGCGGTCAAGTTCTTTCTGGCGCTCCTCCTGGAGGCGCCTCTGGAACTCCTTTTCGCGATCTTCCTTTTCTTTCTTTTCTCGAGCGATTCGCTCAGCCTCCTTCCTCTTGTAGCGCTCCACAGCGTCGGCGGCTTCCCTCTCCCGCTCCTTGGCCTCGTCGGCCTCTCGGAGGTCCTCTTGATACTTTTCCAACTCGATTTGAGTCTTGAAGCGTTTCTGTTCCGAGGCACGGGCCTCACGGTTCCGGATTTCATCTAGATCACGCTTAGCGAGCTGAAGCTCGGCCGCGTTTTGGTACCGCATCTGGACACGATGTTCTTCCTTTTCTCGCTCCGCGTTAAGCCTCAGCTCCTGGAGCTCATGACGAGCACGCTCAGCCTCGTAGTCCTCGCGAGTCATATAGGAGGAAGACGGCGAGCGGGAGTGCGAGGTGGAATGGCGAGAACGAGATCGGTGGTGAGAGCGGTACTGCAGCTGGCGGTCGTCTTCATCGTCTGATGAGTGTTCGTTATAGATACGGTTGTTGATGATGACCGGAGCCGGAGGCTGCGTCGGTGCAGTGCTGCTGGGAGGAGAACGACGCTCCCGAGAGCGGGATCGAGTGCGCGTGGCTATAACGGTACGCTCCGGAGTCAAGTAACTGGGCTGGGCGGCGGTGGGATAGTAGCTGCGAGGTCTTGGTCTCGCCTCGACGTAATGGACGGGTGAGGGCGAGGGAGCGCGGCGGCGCGAGACGTGGATGTCGAGATCCTCGTCGTCCGAATAGTAGCTCATGATAATGACTACGGGTCGTAAACCCACGAAGCACTAGAAGTGTGCGTATCCGGTCGACTAAGCCAGGACTGAGAAGGGGCCAACAACGGATACAAGGAACGCAATAAAGCCCGGCAACTTGTAAGAGAAGGGGAGAACAGAACAAGAGCAGATGGGGGCGGGTGGGTGAGACTTGGTGGCCCTTTATGCTTTCCCTAGCTTAGGGCATGGGGCCAACAAGATCCCTCGCGCGACATGACATGGCAGTCGGCTTACATGGATGGATATGGAGAGGAGTGGTTGGGTTGGTCAGTTTGCGCGAGGAACGGGTCAGATAATGGGGGAGGGGAAGCCTTGGTACCTACTTGGGTACTAGGTTGGTAGGGGAAGCCGTTGAGATGGAACAGTAGTGGTGGAAGAGCGAGCCGAGCACGGAACCTGACAGACGGGAGGAGCGACTCGGAATGTCTTGCCCCCCTTCTCCCACTCCCCTTCCCCCCCGATGGCTGAAAAGTGAAGCCTGGAGTACCTCAGTGGAGGAGCTGGCCGGTGATTCGTCGGTTCGTCCGCTGTCGCCCGCTGTCATCCGCTAATTCGCCATCTCCTCACCCAATCGTGCACTCACTCCACCGGCTAACCGTTAATGTCCTAGCTTTCTGCCGTAGGGCTGCACGGCTGCTGACGGTGTGGGTCCAATGTCACGGCCGGCTTGCGCTCTTTGGGGGCCGGAACGCCGGTGCCCCACTTCTTTTCCGCCAGCGCCTGAAATGACTGGCCCTTCACCACCCGATCCCATGAATTGGTTGACACTGCAAATTGGAAGTCTGCCTGCTTGCCATCCAGCCTGATTGATCTATCCGTCTCTCTCATGTTTTGCAACGGCATCCCGACCCGCATCCTTTGTCTTTCAAAAGTGCCTCCCACTCCGTCCAACTGACCAGGCCCGGAAACCAGCTGCATACCTCGTGCTTAGCCTCGACTTCTGGACCGGCTTGTCCCGTCTCCTCACTCTGACGGATTAGCTAGGTAAGTGCTAAGTGCCTTGTAGTTAGGTGCCTACCTTAGGTAAGACTCTCTGCGGTAAAGTACACCAGGGCATGCTAAATATTCGTCCATAAGTACCTAGGTAAGGTCCGTTCGGTCGTCGTTATTTTACTGGGCCGGCCCGGTTCGCGTACCCATTTGCCGGAGCTGTGCCGCCTCAGAGGGGCTGGATTTTAGCTTGCTGCCTTGGTATCTATTTGTATGTACGGACAAACCATCCGTACGATGACGGGGCAGCGTTCCAGCTTTCCGGTCACCCCCTTCCGCTATGGGTTGTTCTTGGACTGGTCGCAACGTTATCTTACGTGGTTCTTGAATGTGTGCGTACGTGAAGTAATAAATGCCGCGCCCTGCACCGAGAAGAGCGTATATTGACGCTTCTCAGGAGGCTCAAGCTCACCAACCAGCTCTCCGTCATGATTCACCGCGACAACCATCCAACACTCGGCAACGACCTCTCGCCCCTGGACTGATAAATTTGGGCTTTTTCTCTCCGACATCATTGACTCGTGCCATTGGCAGAAAATGCTCTCATTTATACGGCTTTTCCACCGACTGCCGCCACGAAGGCTCGTCTTAAATTTAGTCGCTTCTCCAATTTTGCCTCTTCTCCGAGTCTGGCCTGCACATATGCCTTAAGACTATGGGGCAAGGCCACATGAGACCAACTCCAAGCGATGCGATGTGCTCACGGAATCCGTAACCGAAGCCCCCAACGAGACTGATAGCTGCGTTCACAAAGCAACTGTAGCTCCATGAAAACTTGGCCGTGGGGAATTCGCCGCAACGCCCCGCTGTGTCGTATCCCTGCTTCTCTTCCCATTTTCATTTCTTCGAACCCCCTTCCCCATTCGCTGTGCAATGCGACGAAGCAAAACATGTAAGGTTCCTTCCTCATGACTGAGCCTTGAGCATCTGATCGATATGTTGCCGGCTGTTCTTGAATGTGGTTTCCAGGTAATGCAGCTTCTGGCTCAGTTTCTCGACCTCGCCCTCCTTCTCCTTGATTTGGCCCTCGAGCTTTTCCGCCAATTTTGGAGTGGGCATCGAGACAAACCTTGTCAGCCCCCGAGCAGCCGTGGTCAGCGAGATTCTTTTCAAACCCAGCGTTTTCGCGTTGCGACCTACATCTTGCCAACACCTTCATAGATGCCGGAGTTGGGAGGCAAGGTTGCTACCTCGTCCAAGGTCAAGCGAACCATGCGCATTTCTCGTTGCTTTGCCGTCATTTGTGTGCGAGCCTGGCCGATTTGCTGCTGGGCCACAATGGCCTGACTCTCGATCTCACGGATCAACTATGCGGGGGCAGGAAGTGTGAGCCTAGATGAAGATACCCTCGAGGTCATCGTCTGACCAATCTTGAAATATCAACTCACCTTCTCGAGTGCTTGGTTTGGGATCGACATGGTGACTGGCGATAGCGGCGTCTTGACAGCGAGTAAGGATATCTGCGTCTGTGCCGCCGCAGTTGGCAGTGTCTCCACGTGAGATGAGGGGACGAGCGATTGAGAGTGCTTAAGTAATATATGGTCTGTGCTGCGCAAGTCTTGCCGGCTTACGAAGTACCGAAGGTAGGTCCAACCTATCTACCTTCCTGCATAGGTAGCCCGGTACCGTACCTGCGTACCTACCTATCCTATGCAGGTAAGGTAAGGTAGGTAAGTAATGGCCTAAGGGCGTATTCGTCTTCGTTCAAAGCACTTCCATTCGCCGAAATACCGGGACCAGCCCAGTGAAGTGCCGCGGGACCTTCTAATTTCCACGGTCCCGGTCAGTGGAAGGCCCGTATACTGTATTCTTAGCCGTACGTAGCGTCGTGAGTCGCACGGGGTTGGGTACTAATTGCTACGAACAATCAAACACTTCGTAACGTTGACTCCGTCGCCTATGTGCTACTTGAGACAACCACATCCGCGACGGTCAGGCTCGAATCAGCCGCATCCAGTCTTATTGGGTGCGCGTTTATAGAGGGCATCTATTTATCTGGTTGGCAACCAACGCAGGGTATCTCGGACTATCTAGGTATCCTCTTCGCCGGCAAGGAATGCTCCACTTTAGTCTTGGACCGCAACTAATGCTAAGTAATCGTGGGCTTCGGTTGGCCCTAGCCACGGACTGAATAAGTCAATCAAACTGTTTTGAAGCGCTCGCAACACGTCACATGAGGCGGCATGCCAGAGGGCTGTCCGTTATATGCTCACTACACCGCCGCCTAACCGTTGTTGTAAAACGCGACGTGTCGAGTTTTCAATCACTCTTCTTGGCCTTGACCACAACGGGAATCGACGACAATGATCTGGGCCACACCAGTCGGTACTCATCTTCCCGGCCTTCGAGACATCGGCGAAGCCAGATCCCCCAGGTGATATAGTAGTATGCTAGTGTCAGTGTTAGCTCAAATGCCCGTACACGGCATCAAGTTGTATCCTGCTTGTAGGGATTGGGAAGCAGCTGTATCTGGGGTTTCCATACCTCCTAGAATTCAAGTTAGTTGCCGGATCTTCACTAACAAAAGAAGAAGACATACCAAGACCTGTCATCAAATGCCACCAGGCATGGCCTTCGAGCAGCGCGCCCCAAGGCAGGCCAACATGCCGCCTAAGCCTCCTAATCTGACTGCAGAACGCATTGTCAAGGTTCCAAATCAAGAAACCAGTGAGAAACACGCCGAGTCCTGCCCGCCCAGGTCAGCATTGCGTGAAGCTCCAGCTTTCTGGGTAACCAACCGGTACCAACCATGATCCACATCGTGTTGAGGGTTCTGCTGGCTGTGCCTCCGTTTCTTTTCGTGAGTACTGGTCTCAGCTGCGTCTCCATCACGTATAAGCTGCGAAGTACGACCTGTGGGGCGTTAGTATCACGCAAGGTCGAAGGAGCTCAAAGGTCTGGTGTACCGTTGTTGTCAGGGCCGCATAACAGCCCTGATGAAAGACAGGGTCCTTGGTGATGTGGTAATAAGACTGATTTAGTCAGTTCTACTCGCCCGTGCCAATGCTAAATTGGCAAGCAAGAGGTCAGACATACTGTGATGAACCCAGCGAGAAGAACTAGGCCACTCCCCAGGAACACAGAGAATCGGTTCGACTTTGAGTAGGCAAATGTAGCGAACACCATAAACAAAGTAGTGTATATCATGGAGAGCTCGTCAATCAACTGCATGGGATCTAAGTCTTGTGAGCAGGAGTGCGAAATTGGCAGGAGGAATTTGACAGCTCGAGAACGGCTTACACTTGAGCGAGGTGTGGAAGGCGGTGGACCCGAGGCCAACGACGATGTAGCCCATGTACGCAATGAGAAATATGCGCGGGTGTCCCTGGGAAACACAATTGTGTATTCCTTTCAACCCAAGCCACATGAACAAGAGGTTCGTTAAGGTCTTGGAGGGGGGTCACTTCGTTAGCACACATCCGGAGAGCCTCGTACGAGAAACCGTCTGGCATAAGCTCACATTGCAAACTTCGGCACAGTAGTACGAAACTACGTAATCCTTGGAAGAGGTGAGCAAGAGCCGACAGCGAGATTGGGACGGTACACGTTGCCGGCGCGAGAACCGCCTCTCACCTCTTCACAAAAGTTCAATGTCGACGTCTTCTCCCCCCAGTAACCATCCGGAATGTCGTCGTTGTATGCCAAGCGTAGCGCTTGGAACAAAGGTGCCGCGGCCATTGTTCGGTTCATTGATGGGATTGGCCCAGCGGAAACGAGCGAGGGACGTCGGAGATGATGGCAGGGTTCTCTCTGTGGGTGAGCCCGACTCGGCCGTGTTGAACACAACGCAGCATGGAAGTGCGCGTGAGCGTTCTTGGGAGTTTCGAAATTCGGGTCAATGTGTCAATCCGAAGAACCCAAAGATGGCCAAGCTGCGAATGATTTCCTGGGCCGAGGCCAACCGAGTGAGCGGATGTGAAAGGCTGCCGGAATTTGAGCAAATAGAGGGCGGTTTGAGACCAGCAACTGGTCTGTTGCTCTCTTCTTTCGATCGCAGCGACGTTTTCTTGACAAGTTCCAAGCTGGCCGGTTGTCGCGTAAAGCGAAAAGTAGGAAAGAGCTACTAATGAGATTCGAGTTGACGAGGAGAGAAGAGGCTGCCTGTGTAGCAGCACTACGGGCCGTCCGGAAGTAATCTTGCGGAATGATGGTGTTAGATTGTCCGGGGTTGACGGCAAGCTAGGAGAACCGGTGCCACTTGAGGTCAAGTCAAGGGAAAGACACGGTAAGGTGGAGGAAGATAAGGTAAGCTCTGGAGATGTCAGTCGAAAGATGTCATCGGCCAATGGTTCTAGACAGCTTAGGCCGCAAAATTCCAGTAAGTAACGTGTTCTATTGAGACAGGCCGAGGTGCTTCCCATGTAGCACAAGAAGTTGAGAGAGTGTCGGTTGACAAGTAGGTACCTGTCCTTTCCCCGTAGGCAACAAGGTAATCCGGGCCATGTCCGTTGCTGGTTGGTTTCGCGTGTCGCAAGCACGACTCGGACCAGGACTACCAGCGCCAGCGTTCTGCGACGAGGACGAGTTCCGAGGCTAGATGACGTCGAGCAGCCCGCTCATGCATTGTAAGGATAGGTACCTACCTACTCGATAGACTTTAATGCCTGATAAGTGTTTGAGTCTTCGATAAGCCAGGTACCTGATCTTCAGCTGCGTGCCGTCTACCAAAGGCACCTTACTACCTAGGTACCTAAGGTAGTAGCATAAGTGTGGCCCGTGGAGGGGCTAATTCTATTCCACTATGCACCTAAGGTAGCGCTGAAAATATGGAGGTAACCTAGTCGAGCTCCTCCTGTGCATTTATGCAGGAAGGAGGTACCCTTGGCCCGTAAGAAAAGATACCTGGATCTCTCTACCTCACGTTCCACGTAGGTAAGAAGCAACCGCAGCCCAAACCGAGATTGCTCCGGGTCCCTTACATGCCACGTTCCTTTCACTTGAGCTCCTCCCGTTGCTAATTATTTTCCAACTTGTCACCCCCGTAGCATTGGCTTGCTGAGCCTGTTTGCTGCTTGCTGATCCTCAAGTTACACTTGTCTACCATCTTCGCCCTTGCGATCGCCAGTGTCGTGGTCACCTTGCCAGTCTTATACCACCAAGATCCATAATCCAACTGGCCATCTGCCGGCCTGTACTCGAAATTCGAAATGTCCATGCCCGCCGCATCTCGCAACAGCCAGCAGGCATAGACACTCATCCTTCATCCCGTCGTGATATACCCGCACATCGACATCTCCAGAATGGCAGCTCCCGCCAAATCGTCGCGATGGGGATCCTTTCTCCAGCAGGCCGTTGCCGGCGTAGAGGCTCGCCTTGATAACATCCTCGCTGAAGGAGAGAATGGCCCTGGTCAACAGCAAACTCAAGCTCCTGACCGTCCCGACACTCCCGCCAAGGAACAGTCGCAAGTTGGTGAGCCATGCCCTTCCGCCCCATGGCCCGACAGTTAATTGCTGACCTCGTCGTCTCTCAGGACCATCTCGATCCTCGACCAGTAGCCGTACCAATGACCGTCTTCAAGAACGCCTGGCCAAGGCCATGGCTGCCAAGAACTCCCAATCCTCGGATGCTCGCAGCGCCAGACCGAGCGCTGACGGCGACCGCCCAGGTGCCGTATCTCCCCAGAACGAACCTTCAGCCGCCTTCGTTTCGATATCGACCGCCGGTTCAGCTTCCGCTCCCTCGGTTCCCGCCCTCGGTCTCGATGTACTCTCGGGAGATACCACGCAAAACATAAGCCAGCCCACAACCGCCTCTGTGCAACATTCAGAGGAAACCCCACGGTCTCCGATTACCACCCCGAAAGAAATCAACAGCGAGTCCGCAAAAACAGTTTCGACCTCATCAACTGTTCCACCCCCTCGGTTATATCTACCCGAAAGCAGCACGACCGAGGCCCTAGGGAAACCTGCTCACGACTGCAACCGATGCACTGAGCTCCAAGTTCGAGTTGAGGCCCTGGAAGCCGGGTATGAACAGGCGGCGAAAGATCAGCAAGAAGAGATACATCGTCATGTGGAGCAGTTCGAGGCGCTTCAGGCAAAGGTACAGTTCTTGGCAAAAGAGGCAACCGATGCCGCCCGAAAGTCGGCAGTCGCAGCTCCGGCTGGAAGTGATGAGCGAAAGCTCGCAGAGAGGGATGAAAAGATTGCGTTGCTCATGGAGGAAGGGCGGTACTTGGCTGCCACCGAACAGAAACACAGGTCCATCATCAAGAAGCTTAGGTCACAGGTCGCAGGGGATGAGAAGGTGGTGGGAGATTTGCGAGGTCGCCTCGAAAAAGCGCTGGCCGATATGGAAACACTGCGTACAAAGGCCACTCGAGTGGAGGAGCTTGAGCAGCTGAACCAAGAGCTACAAATACGGTCTAACGGCATGCTGGACGAGTTGAACGCCTTGCGCGCCGATGCAGCTACTGACAAATCCACGATACAGAAGCTGCGGGAAGATCTCCGCAAGGCCACAGACCAAGCCAACTTCGCCGTAGCACAAGCCAACGAGGAGGCACTGGCGGCAGCCAAGCGTCGCACAAAGGATCTCGAAGACAGTGTTGCTGCCCTTCAACTAGAGAAGACATTCGTCGCTGATAGGGCAAAAGCAAGCACCGCTGAGGCAGAGGATAAGGCTGCGCGAGCGGCAGAACGTTCTCGTTTGAAGGAAATTGAGTTGATGGCAGAAATTCAAGCGATGGAAGGGAAACTAGAGGCCATGCGCGCGTTGGCGGAAGAGGCGTCCTCTGGCGCTGTGGGGGATTCCCAGGCCAAGCTGCTGCGCCAGGTAGAAACACTGCAGACCCAGCATGCTATCGCCACGGAAAACTGGCAAGGCATTGAAGCCAGCCTGCTTGCTCGTCTTGGTAACCTGGAGCGAGAGAGAGACGACGCTCTGCGACGGGAATCAGACATGAGGAGGAAGGCCAGAGAAACGGTAAGACTCTCCGCCTGATTCTGGGGGACAGGTTTTGGCCTTTGATTGAATGCTGATGCTGACAACTTCCCAGGCGACCAAATGCAAGCGCCAGGACGAAGAGCTACAAGAACTTAGCAGCAGGTTTCCCAGCTACCAGCGAGATATAGAGACATACAAGTCGCGCGTCGACACGCTGCAAAAACGGGCAGAGGAAGCTGAGAGCGCACTAGCACAAGCCAGATCAGACCTTGAAAAACAACAAATGGTATGGAAGGCAGAGAGGACGGAGTCGGATCGTCGTCCCTGGCTAGAAGACACAATGTCAAGCACAATACCGAGGATGCACAGCCGACCAGACTCGCCCTTGCTGTCCGTACCAACGCGTACTTTCAGCAACGACCTTCTTCTGCTGCAAGGCGGCTCTGGCCCCGGGAAGGGCCGCAAAATTTCAACCCCGACAAGTGGGACGGACGGCTTCCAGGATGGATCGTCTCCAGGGAGAAGGTTGTCAAGCCAGCCTCCATCAAGACCATCGATTTTACCTGGCGTCCCTAGCCTCCCTGGCGCGACGTCCCTGACATCTTTCGAATTACCTCCAGATTCACTCCCAACACCGACGTCGCATGCAGGCGAAAAGGACGACATGTTTGATGGTGTGGAGACATCGTCCTCACCTCGGCAAATTATGCAAGACATGGTGTCTGTATCGACTGTAGCAGCAGGACCTTCCGTACAGTTGGTTGAAAGGATGAGCGCAGCCATCCGTCGGCTTGAGGCCGAAAAGGTTACATCGCGTGAGGAACTCGCAAGAATATCAGGACAGAGAGATGAAGCAAGAGCTGAGATTGTTGCTCTAATGAAAGAAATGGAGTCTGGTAAGACGGCATCAAAGCGAGTGGCCGAATTAGAAACCGAGGTTGAGGCTATCAACGCGAGATACCAAACGACGCTTGAACTACTTGGGGAAAAGAGCGAGCTCGTGGAGGAGCTCCGTGCCGATGTGCAGGACGTCAAAGCCATGTACCGCGATCTAGTAGAGCGCACAGTCAGGTGATGGGTGGGCTACGCAATTCTCTGGGGCCGAGCAAAATGCCAGGTCGTTTTGAAACATACACCTGCTTCCTAAGGGACGTAATAGGGCGGGCTATTTAGATACAGGGAGATTGTATTCTGCATGGTTTAGAGATCTATGCCCTCTCCCTCGGCTGCTCGCTCAATATAGCGACGGACCTGAATGATGTATCAATTAGCACCATGCATAAGAAGCAAGCGGAACACCGTATCGTTATGGTTGAGCATACCTCCTTGTCTGGTGCCAAGTCCAGGGCCAGGTAGCCATCATTGTCTTTCTTGTCAAATTCGGCGCCGGCTTTCAGCAACGCCACCGCTGTGTCGCCTGGAAAAGCCCCATGTGTAAGCCTCGCACGCGAAGAAGATGAGAATTTTGCGTACCATGTCCTTCGGCGACCGCATGGTGAAGAGCGGTGTAGCCGGATGCGTCGGTGGCGTTCAAAGGGCTCTTGTTCTTGACGAGCAGATTTACCATAGGGACTGAGCCCACAGCAGCAGCCCGATGAATGGGGTATTGGCCGCGTTTGTCGCGGACTCTGGTAGATGCGGGCGGGTCGCGGCTGAGAAGATTCTTCGCGACATCCAAATTGTTTTTAGAGGCGACAAAGTGAAGAACGCTCTAGAGAGACTCATCAGCATGTTCCGAGCTCAATAGTAGCTCGCAGCGCTACTGACCTGTCCGTTATGGTCTGGAAACGTACGGTATTAGTGAGCTTTTCTCCAAGACATAGCGGAGACCTCCTTACTCTTCAAGTTTACATCAGCTCCTTTCTGTAGCAAGAGATTCACGAGTTTTTCGCTATCCTTGATACTGGCAGAAATCATCAGTGGCGTCCAGCCGCTGCCGTCCTAAGAGAAAACGTCGAGTTAGCCAATATAAGTCGATGCTTGTTGGACACTGCCGTCTGACGACGCAAAGGAGCTGGGGGCATACCTGAACATCTGGGTTGAAATTGCGAAGTTGTGCGAGGAGGAGGACAATCTCCGTGCAGTTAGACGATGAAGCCCAATGAATGGGAAGTCTGCCGTCGTCATCTTCTCGGATAGCAAGCTTCGGCTCGGTCTGGAGCTTGTTAAACCAGTCCAGTCAAATCAAGTCCGTCCCGGAACTTGCGAATCACGTGAGGGATACGGCGTGATGTTTTACCTTGATGAGCGTCTCCGCGACCGAGACTGGTAAACATTAGGTTGGTACCTGGTTTCAATAGCAAATCGAAGCTGCTATGCTCACCTTTGGCTTCCCGAGCTGCTGTGTGAAGTGGAAATCGATCTTGGGACTCGTCCATGTCGTTACATGAACTGAAAACGTAAAGAATTTGGCGACGTCGATAGAGAGTAAGCCGCACGCCGTGGGATGTCAAGGGCGTATTATACAGCAGGATGCCATCTGACGATGTTATGCAGCACTGCAGATGCTGATGTTATTTATATGCAAGGTCGAAGAGTCAATCTTCCCTTACCTTACCTACCTAGGTACCTAGTTACATGGGCCCCGAACTTGCTTTGGGTGGAGGGAACCCTTTCCTGAGGTACCTACCTACCTACCTACCTACCTATGTAGAAGCCTACCTAGGTACACCGGTGCCTACCTGCCTTGGTTAAGTCCGATGGAAGGCACCCTAGGTACCTTAGGAGGTTGCTTACGTACCTCAGTAGGTAGTATACCACTTCAGGCTAGGTGCCTAGGTTACCTTACGTTATCACGCCTGAACCAAGGAGCAGATGCTGGCGCGGGAGCTGGCCCATGCGCAACGCGCTTCGCGAGGTATCACCCAGGCACCAGCTAGCTAATTGAAATTTCATCTCCCGGCAGTTACCGCCATCACATCGACCGCATCATTGTCATCAGATTCGTCAAATCTGGACTTTCGACTTGTATCACACACCAACCGGATATTCGCAATGCAAGTCGACATGTCCGACACGGGCCCTCCAGCTAACTCTCCTCTGGGATCACTCCTAGACGGCAATCAGAAGACCACCAAGGCCTTCTACTCAGATTCGCCACTTGCACCGACGAGAAAGCGACAGCGGACTGAGTTTGCCGATACGACAACCGAGACGAATCAGAAAGGCGCTGTCGACCGCCGCTTTAGACTTGAATACTCGAACATCCAGAAGCTCCCAGCATCTCTGGCCTCCAAACAACCAGCTCCGCCGAATCAGTCACGAAGAATCAAGTCGCAACCGAACGCTGACCAGGCTCTTGTGCGTCAACGCCCCCCTCAGAAGCTTCTTGAGGGTCCAAATGGCTCCGTCACTGCCTCCAGCAAAGACACCCAACTGGCTTCCGTCGGCAGTAGCCAGGTCAAGGGACGGCCTTCCGAGTCCACGAGTCTGGCGCGCATGGGTACATCAGCATCGCAAGTCGGCAGGCCTGAATGGCAACCTCCCTGGAAGCTTATGAGAGTCATATCTGGCCACCTTGGCTGGGTGCGGAGTTTGGCTGTCGAGCCTGGGAATAAATGGTTCGCCAGCGGTGCCGGAGACAGGACGATCAAGATTTGGGACCTCGCAACCGGATCGCTCCGCCTTACCTTGACTGGGCACATATCAACAGTTCGTGGCCTCGCCGTGAGCCCCCGCCACCCATATTTGTTCTCCTGCGGCGAAGATAAGATGGTCAAGTGCTGGGATCTCGAGACGAACAAGGTCATCCGCCACTACCACGGGCATCTGAGTGGCGTATACACGCTGTCGCTCCACCCGACTTTGGACGTCTTAGTTACGGGAGGCCGAGACGGAGTCGCGAGAGTATGGGATATGCGGACACGAAGTAACATTCACGTTCTCTCGGGCCATACGGGAACTGTATCAGACGTTAAGTGCCAAGAGGCGGATCCTCAAGTCATCACAGGCTCTTTGGATGCAACGGTGAGGCTATGGGACTTGGCTGCCGGCAAGACCATGGGTGTTTTGACACATCACAAGAAGGGCGTCAGGGCCTTGGCCACCCACCCGCGAGAGTTTACGTTCGCGACTGGTAGTACGGGCAGCATCAAGCAATGGAAGTGCCCCGAGGGTGCCTTTATGCAGAATTTTGAAGGCCACAACGCCATCATCAACACTCTCAGTGTCAACCAGAGTAATGTGTTGTTTTCGGGTGGCGACAACGGCTCCATGAGTTTCTGGGACTGGAAGACGGGACATCGATTCCAATCCCTGGATACTACGGCACAGCCAGGTTCCTTGGACGCAGAGGCTTGTATCATGAGCTCGACATTCGATCAGTCTGGTCTGCGTCTCATCTGTGGCGAGGCTGACAAGACAATCAAAATCTGGAAGCAGGATGAAAAGGCGACGCCAGAGACCCACCCCGTAGTGTGGCAGCCAACTCTGGCAAGACGCAAATATTAGTGGGCTAGACTTGGCAGGCGGAACAGAGGGTACGGGAGAGAACGGAGAATGATGCAGCCAGAAGGGAACCCGAGCACAGGCAGAAAGTGATTAATAGATACCCAATTGTTTCTGCCTCATTTCAACAGTTCCGGTTCTGTTTGGTATATAACATGAGCTAGAAAAATAGACCAAGTGCCCTCACTTCGCCGTCATCTCTAAACGCCATCTTAATCTCTTCGTCTCCGACTGCAAGGCGCATTTTGCTTGGTCGTTCAGCCCGTTGTGCCTCTAAAACTATGATGCCTGCGCCGACCAAGTCGACTGCTGCTCGGCGAAGAGCCATGGCTTCCATCACTCCGGCTCTGTCCTTGGCATGACCTGCGTCAACTCCGACAGAACAGCAGCCGAGGGCCGCGACGAACCCCGAGTCTGAACCGCCAGTATCCAATTTCAAGATGCGATGTAACTCGTCAACGACATCCCCGAACGTCGTTTCGAAGGTTCCGTTCCTTTGGATCCGGACCAGCAAAGAGCTGAGGAGCAGTTTTGGTGCGAAAGCCAAAGATCTCAAATACTGCTGAATGGGGTTTGTCGTCGCCTCGCTGATGGCTTTCCTGATAATCTCCACAGTGACCTTCGCGGGTGCCTTGTCATGTCCCTTCTGGCTTCCTGAATCCGGTCGACTGCGATTCTCGGACTCGGCGATTTCAACGGCTCGTCTACAAATATCCAAAGCTCTCCTGGCATCACCACTGACGGCGGCCACTTTTCGGCTGGCGAAGCCGATAGCATCTGGTGAAACAATGTTCCCTGGGACCCCCTCTAGTCTGGACTGTATGATCTGTATTAGTTGCTGGTGATTGTATCCTGGAAATGTGATTCTCGTCAAGCCTAGAATATGTCGTTAGTTTGCTCGTAACGTTGCAGGATTCGCACGGCGTACCTATGCGAGAACTGATTTTGTTACTAAGGGTTCTTTCTGGGAGATCCATGGTATTGGCCACAGCGAGAACAATAAGCCTGCTGTGTCGCAAACCAGGCCAGTTGAAGAAGTTGTACATGACGCTTTGATTTCGCGTCACTAACTGATCGAGCTCGTCCATGAGAACCACGCATGGCGTACGGCGAGGACTAGGGTTGTTGAACTCTCGTTCCAGAAGATCGATGGCTTGCGACGGGCTCACACGCTCCCCCTTCAAAGCTTCCCATAGCAGACTGTATGACTGATGGGGGTCGGTAATTTTCATGCCGTTGATCTCCACAAAGATGAAGTCATCAAGTTCGTCAGCCCTGACGTTGTCTTCCAGTCGAGAAATCACTTCGCGGACAGTCGCTGTCTTCCCAGTTCCGGGCGTACCGGCAATGTAGATACAACTTCCAGTGCCATCTGCAATGGCAGCCTCCAGATGAGAGTATACCGTGGAGAACTCGTTCTCTCGGCATGGCAAACTTGATGGGACCGAGGCAACATGAAGTCGGGACCGTGCCTGCTGGAAGGGTGACGACTGAAGACGTGCTGGGGACAGCTTCCTTGTACCCAAAGGGGTGAACTCTAGCGTCTTCTTCACCATCACCCTTGGGAGATTGTCAATACCACCACGAGGATAAGCACGCATCGAAGAGCGACCACATACCTTTTTCGGGAAGACGGCGTTGTCGCAGTGCGGTTACCGCCGCGAGGGGTTGAGGCGCCAGATTTTGTTGTCCTTTTTGGCGTTACAGCATCGGTGTTGTCGGTGAGAGCAAAGGACTGTTCGGGAGTTGTTTCCCTTTCCGCTCGTCGACTTCTGGTCGACTTGGTTTGCGACTTGGTGAACTGGATCAAGTCATGGACACCCTCCTCACCAGCGCGGTAGATGTCCTCCCAAATAAATTCGTCTGTATAGGTCGCTGTTCTCGTATTGCATCCACGACGGCAGATAAACAGCTTGCCGAAGTCGGGGGATGATCGTGGGATCTTGCCGGACGGATACTTTTTGAAGAACTCTTGCGGAGACAGCACGACAGCCTTGCCATTGATGGCCGCAAGTGGATTGACGTCCCATGAAGGGGATATGTACAGCTCGTTCTACCAATAGTAAGTCTCGGTATAGAGCTGGGTTGGGCAGCTAGCCTTCCACATGGACAACGTACGGGTAGAAAGTCCGAACGTTTTCTCCCTTTGTTGCGTATCTCTTTCTCCGTTGAGAACCACATGAAGTTCGCAGCCTTCTCCGCTTCGTCGCCATCTTCTATGAACTCGCATACGATGGCCACCCACGCCTCCTTTGACCCCTCTGCCTTCAGGAGGACACAGTCGCCAATGTGGCATTGGAAGCTTCCCAAGCTGGCCCCAACGATTCGCTGTTCACGACGTGTCCTTTTGCGCTTCCGGGGGCTCTTATGCTCCTCGTCCTCTTCATCATTGTCGTCGTCGTCGAGCCTCGCTGGAGATTGGGTAATGGATCGCTCATATAGCCATTCCCAAGGCAGGTCTTCGATGCCGAGTTCGTCATCGGAATCGTCTCTAGCGACACCCGTCGGCTTGCGAGATTGTCGCTTGGATTGAGGCACCGTGGCCATGGTGTGTGGGGATCCGGGAGACAGGATGGCGAGGCAGATGTCAACCGTGTGTAGCTCTAGAGAAAGTGAACGTTTAGATAGGTACTAAGCCTCACCCCCAACCCTCTAATTGCCCCCCCCCCCCTTCTAATTACTATTTTTAGATATACTTTAGGGTTAATTTTAATAATAATAAATTTAAATTTAATGGTATAATAGGGCTAAATCTAAAATTAAAAGTATAAATAACTTTATTATAACCCTTTTACCTCTAATCTCTATATTAGTATTATTTTTTTAACTAATAGGCTAAGTTATAAATACTTAATATATACTATAACTTTAATCTTTATTATTATAATCTACTAAATATTTATAAAGTACTTATTTTTATCTTAATATACTTTAGCTCTTTTTAGTAATATAATTTATTTAATATATATTTATAATATAAATATCTCTTATTTATTATTTATTTAAGCTATATTGTTAAAGTTTAGCTACTTTATAATTTTATTAAATATTAGCTTATAATATATAGAGTTAAACTTAGCCTCTATTACCCCCCTCTTAAATAGAAACTTAAACTTCTTAAAGTTATTTAACTTTATAGGTATTAATATAATAAATATAAAAAGGTTAAGAGGTATATTAGGGTCCTTTTAATAAAAAGAAGGTATTTTTAATATATTAATATATTATAAGTTAGCTAGTATATATTAAGTTAAATAGAATAAGAAAGGCTTAATTCTCTAACTAATAAATATATATATAAGACTAGCTATATATATTTCTAGTTATACCCTAGCTATAAGATCTAAGTTATAAGTATTCATTTAGTTTTTATACTTATTATATAACCTTTTAGCCTTATAGATAAAGCTATATCTCTATTTCTAATATAATATACTCTTTAAATATATAAAATAATATAATTATTCTTTATATTAATAATATAATATAAATTTAATAAAAGACCTTTTAAAATATATTTCTAAAGGTCTTTTAAAGCTAAATAAATTACTTTTATACCTATAAAAAATACTTTATCTCTAAATAATAAAATTTTCTTTATTATTATATTAATTTAAAGTTATTAAAATAATATAGTATAATTAGCTTATAGGTAGGGCGCTATATTCCTATTAGCTAATTACTAATTATATAACCTATATTATATAATCCTTAATATCTTTTAATAAAATCTTATTATTATAGCTAATTAGTTAGTTATAATAATAATAATAAATCTATACTATATAAGCTTAAATACTATCTATTTATAATATTATTTTAAGCTTAATATATTATAATTTATATCTATATAATATTACTAAATATATAATTTAATACTAATTAGTAATTATATTATTTATATTATTAAGACTCTTATAATAAGATCTTAATTATAGATTAATAAGAATAACTAAATATAGTTATAATAAGGGTAATTTAGTCTTAAGATCTTATAAGTCTATATAACTTTAATAATAATATATTATTTTATATACTTCTATTTATTATTATTATTTATTATTATTACCCTTAAAGTATTTATTATTAATTATACCCCTTAGAGATATCTACTAAATAGTAATATTTATAATAATAAACTTTATACTAAATAAAACCTTAAAGAGGCTATTCTAAATAGTAAACTTATTTTAATAAAACTTAATTAAGTATAATAAGATACTATAATATTTTAGCTTAATAGATCTTATTAATATTAAGGATAATATATTTTATATAAATAATAAGAACTTATAATTAGAGGGATATAAAAGGAAGCTATTATTAATAATAAGATAAATAGAGTAATAATTTACCTTCTACCCTATTAGGAATCCCTAAGACCCTAAATTAACTTAATAAGATTATAATATATTATTATTTATTAACTAGAGAAATAGTTAAAATAATATATTAATTATAATCTTTATTATTCTCTATTATTATTATTATAAAAGTATTTAAAATATATAAATATTAAATAAGTAAAAAGTCTCTATTTATATAAAAGTCTCTATTTATATAAGGTATTAAGGGTAACCTAAATAATAATAAAGTTATTAATAGTAATATTATAAAGTTATTATCTTTAACTATTAGCTATTTAATTATTTTACTTAATTACTTTATTAAGAGGGAGTAAAATAGTATTAAATAAGATTTAATAATAAATAGAAAATTAGAGTGCTTTTATATTTTATAATATCTTTAGCTATACTTATAATAAATAAAATAAAGAATCCTCTATAAAATATATACCTATTAATTCTACTAAAAATAAATAGAAATATAAAACTCTTTAAGAAATACTCTATTCTATATAAAATTAAGAAGTAAGTAAATAAGTATTATTAAGATTTTATAAATAAAATTAACTTTATAATAATACTTAAAATTATTATTATAGTTATTATTAATTATATTATTATTATTTTTTAAGCTAATAATCTATTTAGATATAATTTATATTAATCCTTTTATAATAAGTTTTAAAATTAGCTATAAGACTTTTAAAATAAGTTAGATATAAATATTATAAAATAAGCTATTAAATATCTTATTAATAATAGTATATATATAAAGAATAATAGAATAAGACCTTAATAAGATCTATATAAAATTACTATACTTATTATATATTATATATAAATTAATAAGGAGATTACTAGAGCTAAAGCTAGTAATGAATAGCTATTAATAAAGTTAAAAAATCTAAAGTTTTAAAATAAAATTATTAAAGCTTAAATAATAGATCTATTACTCTTATTAAATAGTAATAATCTTATAAATAATTAATAGTAATAAGATAGTTAAGATCTATATATAGAACTTTATACCCTATTAATAACTATAAAACTAAATTAATTAATAATATTAATTTTAAATAGATTTAAAGGAAACTAAAAAAATAAATTTAAGCTATTATAACTTATTTTAGAGATTAATTATATTAGCCCTCTATATTATTATTAATCTATTAACTATATTAACCCCTTAATAACTTATAAACCTTAATAAGTTATATTATAATAATATTAAGTTTAGAGGAGGGATATATAATATATTTAAATTGAAACTTTTTATCTTTAGAGACCTCTATATAAAGATTAAGATTATATAACCTTAAATAGAAGCTACTTTCTTTATTATATTAAAAGATATAGCTACTAATTATTATTATAATTATCTCTATTAATAAATAAATCTCTTTTTTTATAACTTTATAATATATATTAAATTATACTTTAAAATATTAAAATTATAATAAGTCTATCTATTTAAATAGTAAGAACTTATATTATAATAGATTATTATTATAAATCTAGAGAAAATAAAGCTTAAATATTTTAATTTATTAATTATTAAGTTAATAACTATTTAATAAGCTCTATTAACTAAATAGATTAATAATAAACCTCTCTATAAGTAAATACTTAATACTTATTAAGAAATAAAAGAGGTAAAACTCTATTTATTTTAATTTATATTTATATTTAAAGGAGTCCATAACTAGTTATAATTTATAATTAGTTCTGTAGCTATAATCTCTTATTAAAAGACTAATTAGTTTATTATTAATAAAATACTAAAAGGTAATAGCTAATAATAATAATATAGTTAATTTATATAAAGATTAAGCTTTAATAAACTATTAAAGTGCTATATATATAGAAAGATAAGCTATTAATTAATAAAATATACCCTTAATAAATATAAATAGGTATATAATAAGTTTAAGATAAGAAGAATAAATAATAATATTAATATTAAGTTATATAATATATTTCTAACTTAATATAAAGAAGACTCTATTTAGAATAATTATAATAATATTAATAATAATCTAAATATAGAGGAGATAGCTTAAGACTATTTAATAGTATAATTACTAAAAAACTATATTACTAAATAAAATTAAAATAAAGATAGTAATTAATAATTTTATATTTAGATATTAACTATAGCTATAATAAATAATAAATTATTATAATATTAATGTATAGCTTATAAAGACCTAGATATCTATTTTAATTTAAACTTAATTTCTATTTTATAGTTTCTATTTAATAGGAGATACTCTAAGTAGCTATTTTAAGATATATTACTAAATATAAAAGTAGTAGATATATTAATAAGAGGCTATAAGTAGATAAAGGTATTATAATAAATAATACCTTTAGCTAAGCTAAATAATAAAAGAGCTAGAGAAATAGGAGCCTACTTTAATAATAATAAGGATAACTTATCCCTTAAGATTATTATAATTACTACTCTATTTAGCTCTTTTTAATTTTATATTTTAATTATAAATATACCCTTTTTATTTAGCTTAAATAATATAAATTAACCTAATATAAAATATAATAACTTAATAAATAAGTTAGTTTAAAATAAATAGACTTAAATATTAATTATTTATAAATAGAGTTATCTATAGCTATTATGATTCCTAAAGTATTAATAAAATATCTAGCTTATTAAGATTAAATTTTAATAATTATACTATAAATTTAGCTATTTATCTATTAAGTAACTTTATAAATTATTTATAAAAGCTAAATATAATATTAATCTATAGTTAATCTTAAAGCTAATAAAGATCTACTATTAATACTAAATAAAAGTAGCTACCCCTTAACGCTTTAAGTTTAAAATCTAAAATAACTATAAGTTTAACTATAAGATTATTATTAATATCCTCTATATTAATAGCTACTTTATAATCTATATTATAAATAGAGCTATAGAGTTTAATATTATAAGATTTATTTATAACTTCTCTATTAATACTATTTAAAATATAATTAAGATATATTAAATTAATATTTATATTAAGCTACTTAATTAACTTATTATTAATATAAAAACTAATCCTATATTATAATAGTTTAAGTAGTTAGCTAGATCTATAGGGATTACTATAATTAAGGTCCCTATAGAGATTTATAACTTAATTAGTAAAGTTAAAAGATCTTATATATATCTCTATTATATATATAATATTATTTAAAAAGATTAGCTTATATTAAATTACAATAAAGTACTATAGATAGTAATAAAAGCTATTAATAATACCTTAAAATTAAATAGTTTTATACTTACTCTTTTTATTTTTAATATATATTTATATATTAATAAAGATTTTATACCTTTATTAAAGATTACTAAATATACTTAAGTAATTTAATTAGTAATAAGCTAGCTATAATATCTATAAGCTTAATAATAAATAGTAGAAATACTTATAATATATAATAGACTTAATATAAAACTAATAATATTACTATTTATTTATTCTAAAGTCTATATTTATTATAAAAAAGTAAGATAAATAAAACTTTATAAGCTTTTTACTATTAATAATAAGACTTATATAATAAAAATAGATTAAGGACTTTAGAACTTTTAATTTATAGTTATATAATTATATTATCATAATCTTAATATTAAAACCCTAATTATCTTATTAAATAATTTACTAGAGATAGAAATATTAAATAAAAAAGTAGTTTTAGCTATACTAATAGTATTAGAGAGATAATAATATAAAAGACCTAAAAAGGTATTAATATTAATACAATAAGATTATTATAGTAAATCTTATTATTATAATACTAATAAAGGATATACTTATTAATAAAATTATTATTAAGAACTTTATCTCTATAAAAAAAGAGAGTACTTTAAATCTTATAATTAAACTATATAAAAGTAATAAGATTATAATACTAAATAAGCCTTTTAAGTAGTTAATAAGAGATAAAATTAAAGCTCTTAAAAAGTATAAAGTTTTTAATATTATTATTTATAACTTAAGAACTTATAGTAAATATAAAATCTTCTTATTATATATTATTAATAAAGTTAAATATTACTTAAAAGATAGTCTATATAAAAAGTCCTAATTAGTAATATAAAGCTATAATAATTATAATAAGATTAATATATTAATATAAATATTAATAATCTAATAATATAGCTAGAGATTAATCCTTATAATTACTCTATCTCTAATAAAATAGGGCTATATCCTCTAGATATAAGATATTACTTAAGTATATATATAATTTAATATTAAGTTAAATTAAATTATTTTAATATACCTATTAAAATAGATTAAAAATAATTACTCTAAATAGATAATTATATATATTATTAAGCTACTTTATAATATTATAAAGGCTAAAACCTATTAGTTTATAATATATAGTAAGTATTATAGAGAAAGACTCTAAATAATATAATTATTATTTAATTTATATTTATTAATATTAAAAAAACTATTTAATAATATTACTATAATTAATATATAAACTAATAATATAATTAAACTATTAATAGGTAGGAAGTATTACTTAGCTCTAAGGGAGCTCTATAGTAATTTACTAATATAAGTTTCTTAGTTTTTTAATATAATTTTAATACTTTAGCTTATATTATCTCTTAATATAATAAATAAATATAAATAATAATTAAATTAATATTAATTAATAAGTTTAGCCTAACTAAAGTCTTTAGGTATATATAAGTTTATAAGAGCTATAAGAAAAGGGGGGGTAATAAGCTTTATTATTAATATTAAATAAAAACCTTATAGAGGTATTTAATAAATAATAATAATAGCTTAAATCTATTATAATAATACTAAATCTTTTAGTTATAAGTCCCTCTTTATAATATCTTTATAGTCTTTTAGTTAAAAGAGTAGCTAATAAGGTATCTCTATTATATTATTAAATAGATATAAAAAGCTAGCTATTTTAAGCTTGATATTTATTTTTTATCTTTTTATAATCCTTTTTTATTATTATATTTAAATTCCTTTTTTAATATATCTTTTATATCTTTTAATATACCTAAATAGCTTAAATATAGCTTATATTATAAGCTATAGTAATATTAACTTAATAAGATAATTATTAATATAAAGATCTATATTATTAAAGGCTTTAAGTTTAAAAAGCTAAATTATACTTATTAGCTTAAAGTTATTTATTTTATTTTAATATATTTAAGATAAGCTATTAGTTTTAACTATATTATAAAGAGCTATATTATATATATTTAAGATCTCTATAGTAATAATAATAATATTACTATTAAAAACTAAGATTTAAATAAAATAAATATAATAATAGATATTATTACTACTATATATAAGCCCCTTATAGGTTTTTTAAAACTAGCTAAATAGCTTAAAGCTAAGAATCTATAAATCTTATAGATCTAGATTAATATTAATAGTATTACTAATAGTAAGTAATAGAGCTATTATAATAGTCTTAGATATTAAGGGTAAGCTAAAAGTCTTCTAAAAAGTTTAATTAGTAAATAGTAAAAGTTTTAGAGATATCTTCTAAAGTATTAGAGATATAGTAAAAATGTCTATTATTATTATTATAATAGGGAAAGTTAAGGTATAAAGTAATAAAATAGTAGCTAAAATAGAAAGGGCTTATATATAGTTATATAACTAGATAGCTATTAATTAGTTAAGTTAATTAGGCTAAACCTAAATTTAGTTAAATATATAGTTTCTAAATATAATATAGTAGCTAAAGGCTATTAAGCTATCAATAAAGTTCTTCTTTAACTTAAAAGAAAAGGAGCTTAAAAATACTAATTTATTAGGAAATAGTATAAGCTAAAGTACTATTATTATAATAAATATATTATAGAACCTTATATTAAGAAACCGCTATTAAGCTTATTTAGAGCTAGGCACTAGTTTATCTTTATTATAAAGAAAAGCTTTAAGAGTATTTTAAAGTTTAAGTAATTAATATAAAGATATTAAAATATAATATTAATAATATAGTTAAGCTTAAGTTTTTATAAAGGTCTTTTAAAATAAATTAATAAGTTATTAATATAAATTATAATATCTATTAAGCTAATTAAAATCTATAAAAAAAAAGTAATTAATAATAAGCTTATATTTAAAGAGAAGAATATTATCTTAATATATAAGTTTCTAAAGAGTTATACTATTTATTATAGATTTATAATATAAAGTACTATTTTAATTATAATATTATATTTTAATATATTTAATAAGTATTTTAAATATAATATTAATATAAAATTCCTTTATATATATTACCTCCTTTAATATTAAGTCTTTAAATAAAGGTCCCCTTTATTCTATTAAAGTATTCTTTATTATATAAATATATTTTCTTAAAATTAAAAGTCTTTTTTTATTATAATAGATAAAATAAGTATTAAGTTTCTAAATAAATAAATTAAGCTTAAAAAGAGTAATATTATTTATTAAATAAATAGTATTATATATATTTATTATTATATTAAAAAGAAATAAGTAAAGTATATTACTTAATATACTAAAGATATTTAATAAGCTTCTTTTAAGGTCTCTAAGAGTAGGATTAACTAATAAAAAGGTAATAATCTTTTTAAAAAATATATTTTAATTTCTTAAAGTTAATATTATTCTTAAAGCTATAACTATAGTCTTTTTATTATTTATAATTTATTCTTTTTATTTAAATTACTCTATAAATATAAGCTATTTATTAATATTAAATATTTCTTATTAAATCTTTAAGTTCTTTTCTCTAGTTATATAGATAAGTTTATTAGATTTATTTATAAATACCTTTTAAATATAGTAATAATTAATTACTATCTATAGGTAACCCCTTTTATAAAGATATCTTACTTAAGTTAAATTAGAGCTTATATTTAGAATTAAGTTAAATTATTTTAATAAAGATTAAAAAGTACTTAATAAGCTTTAAAAACCTTTTTAAGATATTATTATAATAGATTTTTATTTTAAATATATTTAAAACTTAAAAAAAAGTTAATATAAGCTATTTAAATATTTTAGCTTAATAGATATTATTAATAATCTTCTCTATTTAGGTTAAATTAAAATAGCTATTAATTACTTTAAGGAAGTTAATAGTTATATTTATTCCTTTTACTTATAAAATATCTTAAAAGTAGTATTTTATATATACCTCTTTTTAATTAAATAATTAATAAGCTATATTAATATTAATAGAGGCTTTTTATAAAATAGTATTATATTTAGTAACTATAAAGGTATTTAATATAGTTAATATAAATATGAATATAGCTTAGAGGGCTTTAAGAATATTCTAAAGAGTATAGTTCTTAATTTAGATTATATCTATATATATTATTTAAAGGAGTAATAAGTATACTACCTTATTTAAGTAATTCTAATAGTTTTTAAATCCTATAAGTATTAAGTTAAAAGATATTATATTTATTATATAAATTTTAAGTAAATTATCTTAATTACTATATATATTATCTTTAATAATAAATATAAAGTTAATTAGTCTTATTAGAAATTTTTAGAAAATACCTTAAAGTTAGTTAGCTATAATATACTTTATAACTACTTTTAAATATTTATATTTAGTAATTTTAATCTAATAATTAGCTATATATCTTATATTTTTTATAGTATAAAACTATTAATAATTAAGGCTAATTTATTATCTTTAATAGGCTTATAGTTTAGCTTAAAGTTAGAGTTAATAAAGTAAAAGATATTTTAGCTTTAAGTATAATATAAATATCTAGCCTATTAAATAGGTTAGTCCTCTCTTATTTTAAAGATATACTTAATATCCTCTACCTAGTGAATAGGGGACCCTTTACCCTTTCTTTAGGTAGAGGAGTATAGATATACTACTTTTAGTTTAGAACTTATTTATACTATAGGGATTTTCTATTTAATAACTAATAACTTAGTTCTAAGTATATATAACTATAGAATAATTTAATAACCTTTATAACTAATTAACACCTTTAATAACCTCTCTCTAGTTTATAACCCTTACTTTACCTCTAATATAACGTTCTTCCTTATAGAAGAGTCTTTATAGGTATTTATATAGGTGGGAAGTTATAAGAGATAATAATTAGACTTTTTTACGCTCTTTTATACTTATAACTATATTAAGCTTTTCTATAAGCTCTAGAGGCAGTAGTAAATTAAAGCTATTACTATCTAAGTTATAGCTAGGGATATCTCTATTATAGGTAGGAACGCTATACGTTTACACTATATATTTACGCTATACTATAGAAAGTTAGGTTATAAATAATATTAAATAAATAGGGGCTAAATAGGAGCCTAGTAGTATAATAAGCGTATTAGGTTATATAGTTAAGGCTTTTTTACTAGGTATATATAGTATAGGGTATTATATTATTTTATAGGTTATTTATACTAAGTATTTACTTATTAGGTTGATTTATATAACTAAGGCTATATCTAGCTTTAGCTTAAGCGTATAAACCTTGATTATATAAATAAAGATATACTTAATAATAATTAATTTAATTAGAAATTTTATTATATAGATAAAGTACTTATTAATAGGTTTAATAAGTTTTATAAAAAAGAGTATATAAAGTAGATCTCTTTAATATATATAGTAAACTTAAAAGAGGGTATTTAAATAATTTATTTAATTAAAGCTAAGCTTATAATTATTATAAGTTAGCTAATATATATTAAGTTAAATAGAATAAAAAAGGCTTAATTCTCTAACTAATTAATATATATATAGGACTAACTATATATATTTTTAGTTATACTCTAGCTATAAGATTTAAGTTATAAGTATTAATTTAGTTTTAGTATTTATTATATAACTATTTAGCCTTATAGATAAAGCTATATCTCTATCTTTAATATAATATAATACTAATTTAATTATAAAATATTTAAATTATTAATAACTTATTACTTTTAAAACTAAAAAGAAAAAAAAAGTAATTTAAAAGAGTTTATTTTTATTTATAAAATAATAGAGGCTTTTTAAAGAAAGTATATATAAGGATTTAGATCCCCTAGCTAGCCTAACTAACTAAAGTAGACTATTAATAAATAGTTAGTAAAATAAGATCTATACCTTATAGAAAACTCTATATAGAGGGATCTTATACCCTTAAGATCTTTAAGCTTTAGTTAATATATTATTTAACCCCTATATTATAACTTTTAAGTTAACTTAGTTAGGCCTTTAGCCTAACTCTTATACTATAAAAGCTTTATTAAATTATATAACTTTTAGTATTTATAAAGAAAAATTAATAATACTTTTAAATATAAATAAGATATATAAAGATACATATACTTAAAAAATTAAAAGAGAACTTATAGGTCTTTTTAAAAGAGTAAACTATTATAAAAATAATAATATTAAAATAAGGAATTAATTAAAATATTATAATATAAAAAAGGCCTTTAGCTACTATATTATATTTAGAAACTATATATTTAACTAACTCTAGGTTTAGCCTAACTAACTTAACTAATTAATAGCTATTTAGTTATATAACTATATATAAGCCTAAGGTTCCTATTTTAGCTACTATTTTATTACTTTACGCCTTAACTTCCCCTATTATAATAATAATAGTAGACTTTTTTATTAAGATATCTCTAATACTCTAAAAGATACCTCTAATACTTTAGAAGATACCTCTAATACCTTAGATCTCTTTCTTAATACTACTCCTTTCTACTATTTACTAACTCACTAACCCTTTTAACTATATAGCCTTTAGGCTATTATACTATTATTAAACTTTTTAAAAGATTTTTAGCTTACCTTTAGTACTTAAAACTATTATAGTTCTATTACTTACTATTAGTAATATTATTAATATATTATAATTTAGATCTATAAGACTTATAGATTTTTAGCCTTAAGCTATTTAGCTAGTTTTAAAAAGCCTATAAAGGGCTTATATATAGTAATAATAATATCTATTATTATATTTACTCTATTTAGATTTTAATCTTTAATAATAATATTATTATTATTACTATAGAGATCTTAAATATATATAATATAGCTTTTTATAATATAATTAAGACTAATAATTTATTTTAGATATATTAAGGTAAAATAGATAACTTTAAGCTAATAGGTATAGTTTAGCTTTTTAAACTTAAAGCCTTTAATAATATAGATCTTTATATTAATAGTTATATTATTAAGCTAATATTACTATAGCTTATAGTATAGGCTATATTTAAGCTATTAAGATATATTAAAAGTAGAAGATATAAAAGATATATTAGAGGAAGAAAGATAAGGAATAGGCTTTTAGCTTAAAATAGTAGCTAGCTTTTTATACCTACCTAATAATATAATAGAGATACCCTATTAACTACTCTTTTAGCTAAAGGATTATAAGGGTATTATAAAGAGAGACTTATAATTAGAAGGTTTAGTATTATTATAATAGATTTAAGATACTATTACTACTTATTAATAATAAGGCTTATTATTCCCCCTTTTCCTATAGCTCTTATAAACTTATATATACCTAAAGACCTTAGTTAACTTAAACTTATTAATTAATATTAATTTAACTATTATTTATATCTATTTATTATATTACTGGCTTAATAATATAATTATTAATATAAAGATCTATATTATTAAAAGCTTTAAGTTTAAAGAGCTAAATTATATTTATTAACTTAAGGTTATCTACTTTATTTTAATATATTTAAAATAAGCTATTAGTTTTAACTATATTATAAAGGGCTATATTATATATACTTAAGATCTTTATAGTAATAATAATAATACTACTACTAAAAATTAAGATCTAAATAGGGTAGATATAGTAATAAATATTATTACTACTATATATAAGCCTCTTATAGGCTTTTTAAAACTAGCTAAGTAGCTTAAAGCTAAAAATCTATAAGTCCTATAGATCTAAATTACTTTAATATATTAATAGTATTACTAATAATAAGTAATAGAACTATAATAGTTTTAGGTACTAAAGGTAAGCTAAAAGTCTTTTTAAAAGTTTAATTAATAAATAGTAGAAAGGAGTAATACTAAAAAAGAGATCTAAAGTATTAAAGGTATTTTCAAAGTATTAGAGATATTTTAATAGAAAAGGTCTATTATTATTATTATAATAGAGGAAGTTAAAGTATAAAATAATAAAATAATAATTAAGATAAAAAGCTAAGGCTTATATATAGTTATATAACTAAATAGCTACTAATTAGTTAAGTTAGTTAGGCTAAACCTAAAGTTAGTTAAATATATAGTTTCTAAATATAATATAGTAGCTAAAGGCTATAGCTTTATTTATAAAGCTATAAAGTTATATAATAAATATAAAAACTAAATTAATACTTACAACTTAGATCTTATAATAAGAGTATAACTAGAAATATATATAGCTAGTTCTATATATATTAATTAGTTAGAGAATTAAGCCTTTTTTACTCTACTTAACTAAATATATACTAAATAACTTTTAATATAAGCTAAATAAAATCTATTTTACTTTAAATAAATTAAGTTAATTAAAAACTATATTATAGAATTTTAATAAATCTATATTTAATTAAACCTTATTAATAAAAATAAGATCTTCATATTCTTTAAATACTATAAAGAGAGCGATAAATAATAATAACTTATTAACTCTAACTATAAGTATTAATAATAGCTTAAATATTATAATAATAACTAATATAATAAATATAATAGTACTACCTAAAGATTTTATAATAGACCTACAGATCTTAGCGCTATATAATAAATAGATAAAAAGAAGAATTTAAAATAAAAAAAGAATATAAAATACTATAACTATAATAAAATAGACTATATTATTTAAAAATATTAATCCCTTAAAATATTTTTAATTAATACTTAAGGAAAAATGCGTTAATATTATAAGTAAAGTAAATAGCTTAACTAAATTATTTATTTCAATAATAACTATAAAATCTATTTAGACTCTAAGGAATATATAGAGTAGTATCTAAAGGACCTTAAAAGGTCTAAATATAGAACTACTATAATAAAAGATATTTATAGACCTCCTAACTAATAAACCCTTACTTTAAGATATAGAGGTAATAATAAAATTATAGAAAAAGTATAAAAATAACTTAATAGCCTTTTAGAGTATAGAGTATTAAAGGAAATTATAACTACTATTATAACTTCTTAACTAATAGACCTTAAATAAGTAAATAATATTATTAAAACTAATAATAATATATTAAATCTTTATATAGATATATAAATTAATAAATAGATAGGAACTTATAAAAGATTACTCTATAACTTAAATAAACCTTATAATATTACTTAATAATATATTTAAATAGAAGCTATCTATAGGTATAAATTTAATATTAATAATATTAGTTTTAAAGAGAGATCTAATAATAAAAAATATAAAGGCTAAGAAACGCCTTTAATATAAAAAGATTAATCCTATAGAGCATAAATAGATATTTAAACTAAATAATTACCCCTATTTATATATAGAGAGTAACTACTATTATTACTTCTATTAGCTATAATATTTCTTTAATAACTATAAGAAATATCTTAAAGATATATATATATATATAATATATATGCTAGTAGTGCATCACGATCAAACACTAATAATATATAATATATATATATTAATTTTACTTTAGGAGGTATAATTAAAAACCTATTAAAAAGCTTTATTAAATTAAATTAAATATATAAATAAGAACTTAAGAAGTTTAATAGATAATTTATAACTTTTAGACTAAATTAAAAATATTTTATAAAATACCTCTATAATATTAATATAAGTTAATAAGACTATTAATAAGATAAATATATAATCTATAGAAAACGTAAAGCTAAAATATAATAACTTAATTAAAATAGAGTAACTATCTCTATAGTAAGATATAAAGAAAGATAAAAATAAAAAGTATAATATAAAAGAAAATAAATTACTTATTATAGAGATAACTAATTAAAAAACTAAAATTACTTATTAAGACTAAAAGGTAGTAATAAATAGATAAAATAAAGTCTCTATATAGTATAATAAAGTCTCTATATAGTATAATAAAGGTATATCTAGCTTAATAATATAAATATATCTAAATTTAAATATAACTTAGTAAAATACTAGCTATTATTATAATAAATTATAAAGATAAACTAGTGCTTAGCTCTAAATAAGCTTTATAGTAGTTTCTTAATATAAAGTTCTATAATATATTTATTATAATAATAGTACTTTAGCTTATACTATTTCCTAATAAAATAAATAGATATAATTTATAATTAAACTAGTATTAATATAGTTAGCTTAGCTAAGGTTTTTAGATATATATATTATTTATAAGAGCTATAGGAAAGGTAGGGGGGGAGTAAGTAGTAAGCTTAGTTACTAATAGGTAATGATAATAGCTTAAACCTATTATAAAGGTATTAAACTTTCTAGTTATAAATCCCTCTTTATAATACCCTTAAGGTTCTTTAGTTAGAATAATATCTCTATTACGTTATTAAGTAGGCCTATAAAGCTAGCTATTATCTTAAGCTAGAGGCTTATTCTTTATCTTTCTTTATTACTATATTTAAATCCTTTTTTTAAGATATTATTTAATATATCTCTTAATAAGTATAATAAGGTAAAGGCTTTAACTATTAAGGATAATATCTAGAACTTAAGCCCTAGATATAAAGACTTAGAGACTTTAGCTAAAAAGAAAACTCTTATAAAATTTATTCTTAACTATAAAAAGCTTTTAAGATTAGTTTTATATTTTTTAGAGTAATTAGATAATCTAAAAGTTAAAAAAGTTAAAATAAAGCTATTTATATAAATTAATAGTAATCTATCTATTTATAAGTATTTTATAGGCTTTCTCTAAACAGCTATAGATCTAAAGCTTAAGGTAGTTAAGAATCTATAAGTTAGGCTTATTTAAACTATAATATATTATAAATATAGCTAATAGTAAATAATAAAATTATAATAGCCTTATTAAATAGTAATAATAATAATAATAAGTAAAAATTTTTCTATAAATAAACTTAAAAAGCTTAATATTAATAATATAATAATATAATAGTATAATAAGATATTAACCTAATAGCTTTAAGGCTAATTATCTAGTAGATAGCTAGGAGGGGTAGCTTAAAAGAAGAGTATTAAAGTATTAGATATATAATAAAAAATTTATTATTATTATTAGTATTATAATAGGGGAAGTTAAAATATAAAGTAATAAATTAGTAGCTAAGGTAGGAGCTTAAGCTTATATATAGGGTCTATAAGTTATATAGCTAAATAGCTATTAGTTAGTTAATAGGCTAAGCTAAACCTAGAGTAAGTTAAATATATAGTTTAAATTATAATATAGTGCCTAAAGGTTATAATAAATTATAAAGCTTAAAGTAACTTTATTTTATTAAAATAAATAAATCTATAATATTTAATATAATAATAAAAAGTAAAAGAAAGCTATTATAAACTTAATAATATAAAAAGAGAATAAATTTAATATAGTAGAGGATATATTACTATAGAGATAGTATAACTCCCTTTATAGATCTATAGTTAGTATAAATATCTCTAATTTAATATTATAGAAATAAGAAATAAATATAATATTATCTTTAAAAGATTATAGCTATATAATAATAACCTATAGATAAATTAGAGAATAAGTTAACTCTAATAGAAATAAGACTTAATTACTAAATAGTAACTTATAAAGAGTATTTTAAATAAGTATTTAATAACTCTTTAAATGAAATAATTTATTATATACTTAAAGATTAAAAATAGAAATATTAAGATATTATTAGTAATATATATTAATAAGAATAATTATTTCTATTTATTTTAAATAAATATTAAATTTATAATAAATTATTTATAGAAGAATTAGAGATTAGACTATTAGAATATAGAACTTTTAATTATAAAATTAAGCTAAAAGAAGGAAAGAAACTAATATATAGTTTAATTTATAAACTATCTTAAAATAAGATATAATACTTAAATAAATAGCTAGAAGAAAACCTTAAAAAGAGATATATTAAACCCTTAATACTACTAATAAGATATTTAATTTTATTTATACCTAAGAAGAATAAAAAGAAATAACTTTATAATAACTATTAAAAACTTACTAATATTATTATTAAGAACTACTACTTATTACTTTTTATCTCTAAACTAAAAGACTTATTATATAGAGTAAACTAATTTATAGCTTTTAACCTTAAAGGAGCTTATAACTTAATTTATATTAAAAATAATAATATTTAAAAGTTATTTTTAAAAATATATAGAGGATATTTTAAAACTCTTATTATACCTTTTAGCTTTATTAATATATTAGTAATATTTTAGAATATAATTAATTATATTTTATAATAATATATTAATATATATATTATTATATACCTAAATAATATTTTTATCTTTCTAAAAATAATAACTAAGTATAAATAATATATATATTAGATAAAGCTATTGCAGTTTAAGCTATTATAGTTTAGCTAGGCAAATAGCTATAGCTAGAACTATCTCTAAAGTTTAGCTAGTTATTAGTGTCTAGTATAAATATCTCTAGCCTTATCTATTAGCCTTATTGTTATTTATATACGTTAGTTAAAGTAGGGGTCTAAACTACTAGTTAGCCCACCTTCTTATTTTCTACTATAAATACTAATATAGCTAATAGTACTATTATTATTTATTATAAAGGTACTACGGTATTAGAGATAAAATAAAAACTACTTAATTTATTTAGAGGGAAGTTTCTAAAGTAAGCTACTATTTAAAAAGGTAGTTACTAAAATAAAGTTTAGCTTAGATATAGGTTATATACTAGTTATATAAGCCTTTATATTATCTATAAGGCTAGCTATAATATATAAGGGTATTATAATATATCTCCTAAGTATAGCTATATCTACTTTATAGTAATACTAAATAGCTAAAAACTATTTATTTTTAATATTTAAAGTAATATATATAGAAATAACTATTTTAAATTACTATTTTATAAAAGAAATAATAAAATAAATATTATTATATATTATATAAAGAGATATATAAATAATAAGTAATTTTTACTCTTATAATAAGTATTATTATCTATTAAGAGATATTTTTATTAACTTAATAATAAATAAATCTAGCTCTCTTATTAGCTTATTAAATAAAGCTAACTTTTAAAGTCTTTTAAATAAAAGATATTTATTATATACCTCTTACTCTTTTTCTCTCCTCTTTATTATTATAATAACTATTATATATATTATTAATTTTTATTATTTATATTAATATATTATATTATTATTATAAATATATAGCATTATTTATAAATATATATTAATATTTATAATAAATATCTCTTAAAAAAGGTATTAAGGCTAAATATATAATATAGACTATTTCTATTTATAATACTAAAAAGTATAAATATAAAGCTAAAAAAAAGAGAAATAGTCTCTCTTCTCTTAATAATAATAATAACGCTATTAATAAGTTCTAAATCCCCTTGATATAGTTATTATTAATTTTAGCCTTTAAAGAGATATTAATATTATTAATTTAGAGAACTAACTACCTTTAGGTAATAAGGAGGAAGCTCCTATAAGTAAGGGTTTATAGCTTAAGCCTTAAGGCTTTCTTCTTAAAAAGCTTAAATAGAGTAAAAAAAACAAAAAGCTTATTAATATATATAGTATTTTCCCTTTTTTCTTTTTTTATAATTTAAAATATAATTATTTTATAATTCTATTTATTATTTAGATATCTAAATTTTAAAATATTATTAATATTTAAGATATAATTTATTATAATAATAATAAGAAAAAAAAGAGTTTAAATACTATTAAGGGCTATTTATAATACTTTTATAGCTTTAAACTCTCTATTAAAGAGAGTAAAAAGCTAATATCTTTATTTAGGTATTACTATAAGCTTTATTTTTAGAGTAAGCTTATAAGCTTATTAAATAAAAGGTACCTATTAAGGTTTAATAATAAGTATAAATATTATTATAAAGATAAGTATCTCTATATTTAGCTTATAAGCGCTATATTAACTTTAGTCCTTTACTTCTTTAAGGCTAAATAAAACCCTTTATAGTTTACCTTAAAGGTAAGTTTCCCCTATATTTAAATTACTTTTATAACTATATTTTAATATAAGATATATAAGTTCTTTTTTATTAGAGTTTTATATTTTAAGAGGCTTTTATTATTTAAAATAAATATAATAAGAGTAAAAATAATAAGAAGCTATTTATAATACTTAATAGTTTAATAGGATTTAGAAATTAGTTTATAATTCTTATTTTTAGCCTATTTTATAATTTAGCTATTAATATATTAATTATACCTCTATTTAGTCTTTTAGTTATAATAATTAATATTTACTATATAAAGCTTAACAAGCTTATTAATAATTATATTTCTATAAATATAATACCTATATATATTAACCTTATTAAGAAGTATATAGCTACCCTTAGAGGATAAATAGTAGAGAATCTAGGTTTTAAGGAAGCTTTTTAGAGTAAAAGAAGTTTTTAAGCTCTTATAGAAGTAACTTAAGCTTTTTAGCTATAATACTAATAGATTAATAAAAATACTATAGCTTTTAAGCTTTATAAGAAGGGAAGTACTATACCCTATATTTAAGTATCTAAGCTACCTAATACGCCTTTATATATATTTCTTAATACTAGGATTTCTTAATTCTATTTTATACTATATAGTTAATAAGAAAACCTTAAATAGTAATAAACTTAGTACTTTCTTAAATTAAATAATTACTATATAAATTAAAGTACCTTATATAGATTTATTAGCTAAAGGCCTATTTTATATATAGGTATAATAAGCGTATAGAACGTCCTATATATATAGGTATATATATAGCCCTAGGGCTATAGGTATGCCTACATAGGCTAGTTATATAATTATATAAGGGTGCTACTCCTTATATAACTATATATATAGTCTATATACTATATAGTTAGGTATTAAGCGGCCTATACTGCTTAAAACCTATAAGCGCTATAAGGTTTAAACTTACTGCGCGCATATAAAACGTGCGCGCCTACTAGGCTAATAACTACTTAGCTAAGCGCTCTCTTTTAGGCTTTATAACTTCTTTATTTTCTCTTTATTTTTTATAATTATAGCTTTTATATTTTATAGATTTAAAAGTAACTTAAGTTATTTAAACTTTACTTAAAATAAGTTCTTTATAAGTTTATCTATAAGTATTTTATTAATAAATATATATATTATATTAAATAATCTTTAAGTATATTTTTATTATAGCTATATATTTTAAATATCTATATAGTATAGCTAAATAGAGATATATTTTCTTTTTCTAACTATAAATTAAATTATTTAATTATTATTATAATAAATCCTCTAGATATTACTAAGCTTTAAAGTAATATCTTAAAATAGTCTTTTAAGAGTAATAGTTTTTTTTATAGTATATTTAAAGCTAAATAGCTCTACTTTAGTTATTAAGGTTATAACTATATTTTAATAAGCTATTTTCTATTAAATTAAGCCTCTATATAATAAAATAATATATCTTTATAATAACTTTTATATCTCTTTATTATTAATAAAAGATATATTATTTATAATTATAAATACCTAATTACCCCTTAAGTTATTATAATAAATTATAAAGTAATAAGTATAATATAGATATTAAATAACTTAATCTACTATAGTTTAATACTTTAGAGATAGGTTTATTAAGTATCTTAAAAGTAAGATATATATAAATATAATATCTAGTTATATTATAATAAAAGAGTATAATATAGAGCTAATTTTCTCTTAATATCCTTTAACTTTTATTACTATAGCTTAGGATTCATTCTTTTTAAATAGGCTTATTAAAAGTAAAATAGCTAATACTCTTAAATTTATTAAATTAAACTTCTTTATAACTTTTTCTAAATATTAGTTATATAAAAAATAAATTTATTAAGTAGCTTTATTATATATAACTTTAATTATAAAGTAATACTTAATAAGCCTTTAGTATTTTAGTTTATATACTAACTTTATCCTATTAATAACTTGATATATTACTTTATAGTAATTATAATAAAATAAAATAAAAATATTATCTATATAGAATAGGATTAAGACTCTTTTATTAAATAACTAAAAGAGGTATAAGTTCTTATTTATAGAATTAAGTCTAAAATAGTAAAGAGTAAATAAAAACTCTTAATACTAAAGGAGGAGAATATCTCTAAGCTTATAGAGTATATAATAGAGCGCTATATACTTTTTTAGCTATTTAAACCTATTTAAAAGTTTATAAATAATAAGTTTTTTATTTAGGTTTTAAATAGTATTTAGAAATATATTAATTATATTAAATTAATAAATTTTAAGGTTAAATTAAATAGTAAGAGCTATTATTATTTAGAATATCTAAATAGTAAGGGTTACTATATATATCTATTTAAAGAGATATTTCTCTTTTATATCCCCTCTTGTATATATTCTTATTTTATAGTATTTAAGGATATTATTAAGCTTAAACTTATATAAGAAAACCTATTTAAAAGGAATAAGTTTTAATATTATAAATACCTTATTTATAAATATCTATATATCTATTTATTTTAATTTAGCCTTTTTAACTTTTATTACTATTTAAAATTAAGAGTAAAAGTTATTTAAGAGATAAAAGAGGTCTTTTTAGTTCTTTAGAGGTAAAATAAGTTTATTTATAATAATCTATTTATATATTAAAATAATTATATAAATAGCCTTTATATAGTAAATAGAGATATAAATATAGCTATAAAGTATATAATACCCTATTTAAGCTTTATTAATAGCCTTTTACTAATTAAATATAAAAAGTATTAAAAAAGCTTATCCCCTATATTAGTTTTAATTTATAATATATTAAAAAGTTATAACTAAAATAGATTTTATATCCTCTTACTTTTAAATATAAGATCTTAAGTAATAGGTTCTATTATTAATAGCTTTATTAAACTTAATTAGAGTCTTCTTAATAGCTCTTTTAGTTAGACTTTTCTCTAGACTTTTCCTCTCTATTTTCTACTTAATATAGCTATATTAATAGTTCTAAAGAGGTATTATTTAAGAGATTTTATTTATTATTAATTTTACTTTTAAATATAAAAGTAGGTATAAATAAAGGTCTAACTATATAGTTTTTAATATATTTCCCTATATTACTAACTTTCCCTATAGAGTTATTAATATTAAGTATTTTAGCTTTAATTTATATAATAAGCTTTAGTTTAATTTATAGAGTTAAGATTTCTCTTAGCTTTAAAGTTAGATTAGGGGTTCATAGCTACTCTCCTCTTTATACTCTATATCTCCTAAATAGTTTTAAGTTTATTATATTTAAGAGGATAATTATAAAAATAAGGTTTAATAGTAATAGCTATTTAGTTTCTATAATTAATATCATTTCTATTTCTTTTATAATATTAAGTATTTATAATTTAATATTAACTTAAGAAACTAGCTTTTTAATTTTATTTATAATTTAATAAGTAATTACTCTTAATATTATCTATTTTATAGTATCTTTTATATAAAATATATATTTATTAAATATTATATTATATATAATAATAACCTCTTATAGTAAAGAAATCTAAATCTTATATAAGTTATAAGCTTTTAGAATATAGCCTATTAAATATCTACTATACCTTTATAATACTACTTTAAAATCTCTCTTTTTAATTCCTTATTTATATTCCTATTTAAGGGAATAAATATAATATCTATATATATATATATATATCCCTAATTTAGATAGAGGTTATATATTAATACTATTATATTTTCTAATTACTATTAGTAAAAATATTAATAAAACTATTC